>NW_005263360.1:0-319 GCF_000412655.1 Myotis brandtii | reverse complement strand
TTTTAAAAAAGGGCAAATGAGCCCATATCTAGGTTAGGCTGGAAACTAAAGAAAACAAAGAGAACTTGAAAGAGGCAGATCAATACTGTACACGTGTAGCAAGCATGGAGCAATGCTGAGATGGTGCAAATTATAATTTGCACTATCTCCATAATCCATAGTCCGTGCTTTTCAAAATAAATTATTTAATGTAGAAAGGAAAGGGAGAATGTGTTAATTCTGCAACTTAGAAAGGTCAGTTTTCAAATATAAAAAAATTACAATCAGGCTTATTAGCTTATTAACATTTTGACTTTAATTTCTCAGGATTTAGAATGTA
>NW_005263359.1:0-319 GCF_000412655.1 Myotis brandtii | reverse complement strand
GCCTAAAGTCTTCTCTCTCTCCTCTTTTTTTCTTTCTTTAGGCTTCATTTTTGTTCTGGATTCTTCCCATGGGTACTATTTATATTTTGTTTCTTGTTTATATTTTCAAAGTGCATGCTCTCTGGAAAGTTATTTCTTTAAATAAAAAAGTAGGATGGATTTTTTTTTCCGGATCATTAAGGGATCCTGCCTCACCATGGTCCCCTACTTGGTGTAAGGCAGTGGCAGAGCTGGGAGTCCGAAGGGCAGAGGCTGCCCCAGGCCCGGCTGAATGTACAGCCCTGGGGCTAAGCTGGGACCAAGAGGGGTGACCAAGAGC
>NW_005263358.1:0-319 GCF_000412655.1 Myotis brandtii | reverse complement strand
ATGGCTACGCCTGCCCCCCTCCATCCCTATCAAATGCTTTCCCAGCCGCATCGTCACAGCGGCCGTGGCAGCCAGGAACTCCCCGGGAGCGAGTGGGCACCAGGTCGCTCCGAGGGCAGCTCAGAGGGAAGCTGTGAGCGCTGGTCGCTGGTGGCGCCATCGGGCTGGCCACGCCCTTGGCCTCCCTGAAGGTGGTCCCAGCGCAGCTCTGCCCTACGCTGCCTTCTCCTCCTTCCCTGGCCCCTGCGATTCTTAGGTGATCGCTCTGCACCCAGAAAGCCTGGGAGACCCAGGCTGCCCCAGGGGTTCAAGGGCTCTA
>NW_005263357.1:0-319 GCF_000412655.1 Myotis brandtii | reverse complement strand
CTCCCCCGCCTTCCAAGCCTCACTTGGGACAGAAACGAAGTCACCAGGCCTGTAGAAAGTCCCACTGTGAAAATAAAGAGATACTTAGTCTTCGTTTTCTGCTAATATTTGGTCTTTGCCTCCAGTTCCTGACACACAGCTCCTAAATCTCTTGGAATTCCCTGGGTGAGTAGGAGCATCTTTTGTTCCAATGAAGCAACTCTACTGGGTAGGAGCTGGTCACAAGGAAGACCAAGCCATGATTAAAAGTTGGGAACTTTCAGCCCCACCCCCTAAGTCTCCAGAGAGGGGTTGGGGCTACAAATGGATCATGCCTATG
>NW_005263356.1:0-319 GCF_000412655.1 Myotis brandtii | reverse complement strand
GTTTCACCCATGTCCGGTGACACCAAATCTGTGGCTCTAGCTTAGAACATTCTTATCATCTCCAGCCCCGAACATTTAGATGTCCACTCTATATCTACAGCAAAATGTCCCTTCGCTCCTCCGACTTAACACATCACTAATGAAGATCCTCTTATTCCTCCCCCAGACAACCACTCCACATGACCTATTTCTATTACTGATATAACTAATCTTCAGATCAACCTGACACAAAACTTTAAGGTTGTGTTGCTGCTGCCGCTGCTGCTGCTGCTGTTGTTTTCCAGAGAAAGGGGGGTTTATTAATATAGAGACGGGGAGA
>NW_005263355.1:0-319 GCF_000412655.1 Myotis brandtii | reverse complement strand
AGAGAGATGGATGGTGGTAGTGGGGAATATTATATTAAGACTGGAGCATAAGTTGGCACTAGACTTTAAAGGACCTTGTGCCTACTAAAAAGCAGTTTGGACTTGATCCTGCAGGTGGGGTGTACACTAGATGGCTTTTCATAAGGATGTGATAATGAACTTATGTATTGAACTGGAATGAAGAAATATTAGATGCAGATTAGCAATGATGGCGCATTGAGTTAGGGCTGTAAGGAAAAATGAGGAGATAGCAGATACCAGAAGTATTTGTGTGGTGGACATGACACAACTTTTCCTGAATTGCTTAAGACTAACAGAG
>NW_005263354.1:0-319 GCF_000412655.1 Myotis brandtii | reverse complement strand
GGGAGGGGCTGCAGGAAGTTGACCACCAGCCCTGCCCCCTATTGGTGTGTGGGGGGTGATCAGGGATGGGGCCGGCCAGGGGAGTGGGCTGTAGGCTGATCAGGGTGGAGGGGCCCATTGGGAGTGGGGCAGGCCAGAAGGAGGTGCTGCAGGATGTTGGCCAGCTGGCCCTGCCCCCTATAGGGGTGGGAGGGTGTTCATGGGCAGGGCCATCCATGGGGAGGGGCTGCACTGCAGGCTGATCAGGGTGGGGCAGGCCGATTGGGGGCAACATCAGCCATGGGAGAAGGGCTACGGGGGGTTGGCTGGCTTTCCTGTT
>NW_005263353.1:0-319 GCF_000412655.1 Myotis brandtii | reverse complement strand
CATTGTCTCTGAATCGTGGGGTTAAGGGATGCAGAGAAGGAAGCTGGTCGGTTCAAAACTCGGGGCAAGGAGCCCACGTGGGAAGGGTTGTGTTCCGTTCTCCTTCCGTGGACACGCGCTCACCTGACCCAAGGGCCGTGGCCTCGGCCAAGGAAGGGCCAGGCGAGTGGTCACTGCCAGTGTCTTCTCCGACTGGGGACAGTCAGCCACCCACCAGAGGTTGCGTCCAGGTGCCCAGGCCGATGGCGGGTTTGCTAACCATCACCGTTCAGCAGCGCGATGTCAGGTGGCTCCGCTCATTGATTTCTTCAGCTGAGAA
>NW_005263352.1:0-319 GCF_000412655.1 Myotis brandtii | reverse complement strand
TTAGAATTATTTTAATTATATACTTAATTTTGTCCTGTGGTCATGATGTAGACCTATGTCTTCCTGGGGGTTTGGTTAAAAAAAAATTTTTTGAAAACCACTGATGTGGTCCAACACCTTCATTTCCCAGACACGTGAGGTGACGGGGCCAGGGCAACGCCTGTGAAGGAGGAGTAGACTCGGGCCTGAAAATCTGATTTTTTTACGTAAAACATCCTTTCTGTTGTGTAATCTGGCCTCTTTCACCAGTCAAAGCATTCCACACCAGCATCCAGTGGGCTGAAGTCACAAAGCCCCGTATTTGAGAAATTTAGGGGAA
>NW_005263351.1:0-319 GCF_000412655.1 Myotis brandtii | reverse complement strand
AAGAGAGGACAGAGAGAAAGACAAGGAGAGAGACAGAGGTGGGATTGAAAACGACACAGTTGAGGCACCTTTGAGAATGTATCTTCAGAAACCCCAAGGTCGAAAGAACATTGAAGATGCATTTTCACTGAGAAATGTCACATCTGGCCATTCATAAATCAGACAACAAGGCAACCCCCTCTCACAACGTTATTGGAATGGAGAAACACCATTTCTCCTATCCTTCCCCCAACCTCTTCTTTCGTTTTCTTTCTTTTTTTAAAATATATTTTTAATTGATTGAGATATTACATATGTGTCCTTATCCCCATGTTACCCC
>NW_005263350.1:0-319 GCF_000412655.1 Myotis brandtii | reverse complement strand
AGAAACAGCAATCAGCAGAGCACAGACAGATCCCTAATACTTGGAGGACAAGGTTCTTCATGCTCACTGTTGCTCCTGCAAGCTGTGTGCAGCTGCTCCAGGAACACATACACAGCTGCCTGCATGTGGCTAGGGGTAGGTTGGGGTGAGGAAAAGCAGCTGCTACTGTGCTAAGAGCTGAAATTGACCAAATTAATCACAGTTTATCTTCTATGTCTTCTCCTAGAAGTTGAAAGTCTTCAACAGACGCCAGAGTTCCAAAATAGTTGCATCACACAGATCCTGCCAGTGCAGTTGTTGTCCAGGTGGGGAGACAGAT
>NW_005263349.1:0-319 GCF_000412655.1 Myotis brandtii | reverse complement strand
GCTGGCCAGGCCTAAGGACCCTACCCATGCACGAATTCATGCACCGATCCTCTAGTAGATTATAAAAATGATCTCCCACTTTTCTACAGTCCTTTCCAGTATAGTATTTTCATCCTGCTATCTGATTATATTTTCACCATACTCTGTGAGGTAGTTAGTGAAGGTATTGTTCCCATTATAATATAGCTGAAGAACTTAGGCTTGAGAGACTCAGTGGCTTGCTCAAAAGTCACCCAGCTAAGAAAGTGTGGAGCCAAGTGTCCAGGTTTCTTGACTCCAAATCCAGTGCTCTTCCCCCTAAATAGTCTACTAGAGGCCC
>NW_005263348.1:0-319 GCF_000412655.1 Myotis brandtii | reverse complement strand
TAGAAATATACAAAGTTGTATGCTAAACATGTCCATCAGAATATTATTTGTAATAGTAAATCTTTAATAAAACCTGAATATTAAATTATAATAGTTATGTAGATTAAAGTTTATCCATACAATGGACTATTTATGTGGCCAATAAAAATGTTTAGTGGCAAATGACAAATTTAAGTACCCAATAGTATGAGATAATATTATATGATATAATGGATCAAGTGATATAATATTATGTGGATAAAAAGCAGGATTATAACTTTATACATAAATTGGAATTATTTAACTATTGTACTAATTTGATGAGTATATGTATGCATGT
>NW_005263347.1:0-319 GCF_000412655.1 Myotis brandtii | reverse complement strand
GCGTGCCGGCGACTCACTTGGAGAGACTCCTTTTGAGCTTGAGTCCTTGGCTGCTGCCGTCGGGCAGGCGGTCGAGCGGGGAGAGCGTTCTGACGGGGGGCAGGTGGCCGTCGCTGCCGTAGGCGGGCAGCATTCCTGAGAGGTGGCCGTCGCCCAGCACGTGGAGTGGAGGGACCGCAGGGGACGGGGTGAGGGGCCCGTTGAGGGCCTCCAGAAGGGACACCACTTCATAGCCCGGCGGGATGTTCTCGGAGGACTAGGGGGATCAGACGGTGGGAGAGTTCATTAGCCAGACCGCGTGGCTCAGGCCAGAGGTCCC
>NW_005263346.1:0-319 GCF_000412655.1 Myotis brandtii | reverse complement strand
TCCCATTAAAAATGTGTTTAGGCTAAAATAGAGCTAGCCTCATTTCGAAAACACAGCTTCTACATAATTTATCATTATGAGGTCAAAGAAATAAGAGGAAAATCCTAACTATATTGAGGTTATATACAGAAAGACTACTGCTAGAACCATAAAAACATCTTTACTGATTTAAGAAAACTGACCTAGGTTTTTACGTGGCCTTTTTAAGACAGGTACCATCTGAGAGAACTCTGAGCCATTTTGTCTCATTATACCTTGGTTATACCTTACCTACACCAACGGTACCCTGAACACTCAGCAAGACATTACTAAAATGAAG
>NW_005263345.1:0-319 GCF_000412655.1 Myotis brandtii | reverse complement strand
GGGTCCAGAGGAAAGTTCTGGTGGCAACCCCTTTTTTCTGTGGTGGTCTTTCTGAGGGTGAAAAGTCTAACAGTGGCCCCACTTTTACCCTGCTATCTTATTTTTCGCTCTTCTTCCTGATTCACATATTTTGTGGGGTGTTTTGACAGTGTGGTATGGGCAGAATATCAGCATTGGGTTTTCAAAGATGTATAATTTTATCTTAGTTTACAACTATATCTAAAATTGCTCAGAAGTGTGGGAAATGGTGCAACCAGTCTAGATGTTTCTATATCTATGGCTGGAATGCCCCAGAAAATTATCATATTATATCTAAAAG
>NW_005263344.1:0-319 GCF_000412655.1 Myotis brandtii | reverse complement strand
ACGGGGGGAAAGCGGGCTGCGGACAGGTCGCCAGAGGACACACTCGGGTCACGTGGAGGCACCTGTGGGGATGGGGTGACAGTGAGAACCCGGGTGCTTCTAGTTCCCACGCCTCGGCAGGGCTCTCCCTTTCCCTCCCCTCAATCTCTGCCGCCAACTCGTCAGGAAAACTGGAACCTCCTGGTCACGCCGCCTCCAGGCCTTCGATCAGCTCCCGCAAGCGTCCGGCTTCCACTCCGCGGTCTCCTTGAGATGCCTCTTGGGTCTCCGCGGGCAAGGACCCGCGCCTTCCCAACCTCTCCCAAAGCCGCCTCCCGGG
>NW_005263343.1:0-319 GCF_000412655.1 Myotis brandtii | reverse complement strand
AGTGCCTAAAAGGGTCATAGTAAGTACTTGGTAAATGTCATTCAATACACCCTCCCCCCTTTTACCTGATGAAGAGTAAATGCATCACTCCATGCATTAGTGCGGGTCTTCACTGCACACCAGGTGCCTCCCGTCCTCCGGTCATTCAGCAAGTACCCTCCAGAATGTAAGCTCCAAGAGGACAAGAACCCATCACTCATCACCGCAGTCCCAGCACCCAGTACGAGCCTGGCCCCCAGTGCACGCTCACTTAATGTTCACAGAATTGAGCGCCTTATAAGCACCATTCCACATACCAAGAATAGTGACGAGCAAGACA
>NW_005263342.1:0-319 GCF_000412655.1 Myotis brandtii | reverse complement strand
CCCCAATACCTGAGACTTATTTGCTTTTATACTTTTCCCCAAATCTTGACAAATTGTGATGTATTTGTTCTAAGGAAAAGAACCAGTTGCTGTGGGCAGAAATCTCATTGCCCTCCCAACTAGAAGAGTTGGGTTGGAGCCTCGCTCTGCCTGTTTCTGCCCCCATTACCTGAGGAAGACCTAGGTTTCTCCCAGCTTGTTTCTTCACCCATAAAAACCTCATAGGATTGTTTATTTTTTTCTGTTTGTTTTTTAAATGTAAAACTTTTATTGGATACTTTTTAAACTACAAAAGTAATGCATGTTAATTTTACCTGAT
>NW_005263341.1:0-319 GCF_000412655.1 Myotis brandtii | reverse complement strand
ACAATAGTGTGGTGAAGGCCTAGGGTGGGGCAGGGACTGGGAAGAGGGTCATAAAGGAGGGAAGAAATTAAGAGACATCTGTAACACTGTCAACAATAAAAATATTTTTTAAAATGTTTTTAATAGTGAAGTACTGATAGCTGCTAAATCATGGATGATTCCTGAAAACATTAAGCTAAGTGAAGGAAGCCAGTCACAATAGACCACACTCATGTTTATTATTCCATTTACATGAAATGTCCAGAATAAGACAGATCATAGAAGCAGACGGTAGACTAGGGATTGCTTTAGGCCAGTGATGGCGAACCTATGACACGCG
>NW_005263340.1:0-319 GCF_000412655.1 Myotis brandtii | reverse complement strand
TAATTTGCATATTACCTCTTTATTATATAGGATGTATTGTATGTCTTAGGATAGGACCTAGAAAATAATAAATGTGTGATAAATATTTATGAAAATGAACAACTGAGACCATATGGACAAAACATTATGCCCATTAAAATATGTATTTTCAGTTGATTTAACAGCTTTATAATTTCACTAAGAGACCTATACTCCAGTCTTTGGGAAAGATAATAAAAGAAAGGGATAAAAGTTACACTTGAGATAGTTTTAAATCCCTGTATGACATTGTCCTTTTTATCAGAAAAGATATTTTTATTGATTTCAGAAAGGAAGAGAG
>NW_005263339.1:0-319 GCF_000412655.1 Myotis brandtii | reverse complement strand
CTATATAGGTTTCTGGTGTACAATTCTATAATACATTATCTTTATATTGCATTGTGTGCTTACCACCCCAACTCAAGTCTCTTTTGACCACCATTTATCCACCCTATACCCTCTTCTACCTTCCCTTCCCCCCTTCCCTTCTGGTAATCATCATGCTTTTTTAAAAGATTGAAATCATACCAAATATCTTTCCCGACCACATAGTTTTGAAACTAGATCAATGTGAGGAAAGCTGAAAAAACTGCAAAATGTGGAAACTGAACAATATACATCTAAATAACTAGTTGATGAAAGAAGAAATAGAATGAGAAATCAAAGA
>NW_005263338.1:0-319 GCF_000412655.1 Myotis brandtii | reverse complement strand
TCAGGTGTTCCCAGCAGCACCCATTGATTGCTCAAAGTATTTACAAAGTGTCCACAGTGGCAAGGATGAAAATGTTCATGTGTAGAGCATGAACTTCTTCTCACCACATCTGGCCTAAAGGAGCTAAGTCTCAATCTTGTCAATAGTAATGATCATTGCTAAACTTGACATGGCATCACATCCTAGGGTGATGAGCCTACTCGCTGGCACTAGAGTGAAAGCATGGGAAATGTAGACTGGCTTTCCCTTAGTCACACTTCCATTAGCAGCACCTTCTTTGGATTTACTAAGAAAAGTAAACCTTAAGAAATTACACAAT
>NW_005263337.1:0-319 GCF_000412655.1 Myotis brandtii | reverse complement strand
ATGCTCTGGATTGATGCTTAATTGACACTAATTATAATGTTTATTCATCTCTGAAACATGTTTTCTCCAGCCCTCTTGTCTGAAGTGGGTTGGAGAGGCAGCATGGTTTGAGGTTATGAGTGTGGATTTGGGAGCCAGACTTATTGGTATTGAATTCTGGTCTTGGCATTTGCTAGCTGAATCACTTTGTGCAAGTTATATCACTCTGTGCCTCTGTTTCCTCACTTGTTATAATAGTACTTGATTCATAGGGTTGATATATTAATACGTGTTAGGTTCTTAGAATAGAACCAGGAACAAAAATGACAGCTTTTATCTT
>NW_005263336.1:0-319 GCF_000412655.1 Myotis brandtii | reverse complement strand
ACTTCCAAGTGCCAGACAAGAGCTGGTCACAAAGACTAGTAGATTTTCTTAAATTTATAAAAATAATACTACACACTTACATGGCACTTATTATGTGCCAGATACTCTTCTAAGAACTTTACAAGTAATACTCATTTTGTCTCCAATCATTCTGGGAGCTTAAGATCACAACCCACTGAATATGCTCTCACCTCTACCCAATACTTCCTCTTTCATGCTCTACTGACTGGAGCGTGATTACTCTGTATTCTGTGGAGATAATTTCATGTTGAAGACTTCCTTACTTCGTGTTGAAAATTGTTAGTGAAGCCACAGAACT
>NW_005263335.1:0-319 GCF_000412655.1 Myotis brandtii | reverse complement strand
AAAAAAGTATAGGGATGTCAGTTTACTTTGAACAATTTTCATCAACTTGCTTATAGGCGGATCTTGCCAAGTATATGTGTGAAAATCAAGATTCAATCTCCAGCAAATTGAAGGAATGTTGTGCTAAACCTCTGTTGGAGAAATCCCAGTGCCTTGCTGAGGTGGAAAATGATGATTTGCCTAGTGACTTGGCATCATTAAATGCTGATTATGTTGATGATAAGGATCTTTGCAAAAACTATAAGGAGGCAAAAGATGTCTTCCTGGGCACGTAAGTGGATAAAGAATGATCCTTTCATAGCTTTCAATGGCTCTGAGG
>NW_005263334.1:0-319 GCF_000412655.1 Myotis brandtii | reverse complement strand
TGATCAAATGCCAGGGATTTGTATGTATTACGGTTTGAGAGGCGATGATTGCACAGGTCACATGATAGCTTCTTTAACAAATAAACTGCAATAAATATAAAAGGAGAAAATCTATAGACTAAAAGAACTTAAGAAAAAAAATATCAACCACTTGCAATGTGCAGACCTTATTTGCATCCTACTTAAACAAACTATAAAAAATCTATGAGACAATAGGAAATTTGGACTTCATTAGGATATTTGGAATTACTGTTGATTTTAAATGTAATCATGATATCAATTATTTTAAGCTCTTATCTTTCAGAAATATATACTAATA
>NW_005263333.1:0-319 GCF_000412655.1 Myotis brandtii | reverse complement strand
AAGGTGGTCTGTGGAACAGACATGGCCAGGGGCCATTATTTGCTGGGTCCTGCTTTAAGAGAACTGCTAGAATCAGGAAGAGAGCCTAGGTCCCTGTCTCTCTTTCCCAGCCCAGGGGAAATGGTCCCAGTGGTCTGGGGAGGACATTCAGGAAAGACTAGAATACAGGTCACTGGGGCAGGGGACAGTTCATTGGAGGGGCAGCCATAGGTGGCGAGTGCTTGGGAAGTTCAGCTTTGGCACAAGTTCTTGGAGCCTGGGAGTTGTGGGAGCTGTGACTGGCTTGACGGCCTCTTCCATGAGAGCCGGAAGTGAGCTT
>NW_005263332.1:0-319 GCF_000412655.1 Myotis brandtii | reverse complement strand
CTCGCTCACAGAGAGTTCATTTCCTCGAGATCCATCCAGATATGTGACAAATCTATCTTCGTTGACTCTGGACAATATGCAATTGGAAGCGCTATCACTGGGACTTAAGTTCTGCATTCCACCAAGTAAAACTAATTCCATCGATACTCGGGCTAATTTTGAACGCTTTTTCGAGCAACTTGCTGATCTCACACCCAACTCAGAGGATCAAAAAAGCTGGCTCAAAGCAAAACTAGTTGACATCGAACATCAATACCGCCTGGCCAACAGTCAACAAAAATTACTCCTAACAGAGGCCCATATGAACGCCTTGAGAGCT
>NW_005263331.1:0-319 GCF_000412655.1 Myotis brandtii | reverse complement strand
CTCTATCCACTGAGCCAAACCAGCTAGGGCATGATATGGAGATTCTTAACAATAAATGTCCTTGAAGTTTAAATTCTTTGTGAAGAGGGAGGAGCTCCTATCATGAGGTTCTGCAAAGTGGAGCCGCTGAGGGGCTGGGCTAAGGGGAGAGGAGGGCGGGTCTTTTCCCTGAGGGAGGGAAGCCAGGAAAAGCCAGGAAGCAGAGAAAGAGGTTTTCTGAATGGAGAAGGGAAGACATCTTGATGCTACAAAGACATTGAGGCAGGAATCGGTAAAAACTGTGCTTGCGCCCTAGCTAGTTTGGCTCAGTGGAAAGAGC
>NW_005263330.1:0-319 GCF_000412655.1 Myotis brandtii | reverse complement strand
ACTAATTCAAATGAATATATGCACCCCTATGTTCATTACATTGTTATTTATAATAGCCAAGATCTGCAAACAGCCCAAGTGCCCACCAGTAGGTGAGTGGATAAAAGAGCTGTGGTATAAAAAATAAAGAAAATAAGAGCTTTGGTATGTTTATACAATGGATTACTAGTTAGTTGTAAAAAAAAAGGGGGGGTGGCGGGGGGGAGTCTTATCGTTGGTGACAGCATGATGGACCTGGAGATTTCTATGCTAAGTGAAATAAAACAAGGAAAGACAACTACCATATGCTCTCACTTACATGTAAAATCTAATGAACAAA
>NW_005263329.1:0-319 GCF_000412655.1 Myotis brandtii | reverse complement strand
GAGTTTCACTTGCTCCATATCCTCACCAATACTTGGTATTATCAGCAGTTTTATTTTAGCCACTATGGTATACGTGTAGTGGTGCTTTATTGTGGTTTTATATTTATTTTTCTGATGAGTAATGATGTTGTGCATCTTTTTATATACTAACTGGCCATTTGGTTATTTTATCTTAAAATCTTTTGCCCATTTTTTTTCTGGTGGATTATCTATCTTTTTTCTCCTGACTCATATGAGTTAGTTACTTCCACTAGATATGAGGTTATTGTCAGGTAAATGCATGGCAAATATTCATTCCCTCTCTTTGCTTACCTTTTTT
>NW_005263328.1:0-319 GCF_000412655.1 Myotis brandtii | reverse complement strand
ATATCCCTCTCCATTGCCCACGCTTATTAACTCTCCCCAAAAGGCTAGCAAGCCAAGTTGTGTAACGAGAATCGTGTAACCCGACGTACAAAAATGTTCATAGGGCTGGGCCAAAGCCATGGAAAATAACCCCTAAGTAAGTTTTCGGTGGAGTTTGTAGCAAACAATTTATTTCGACAAAGCGAACCCATCCGGAGATTGAGAATTAATCAAGATATTTCTGCCAATAGAGCTCATTAACGAGTGTGTTCGAAATGATTGCCACCCCATAAAATCAATCTTTTCAGAGGCGTTAAAGTTCCATTGTGTTTCCTGTAAA
>NW_005263327.1:0-319 GCF_000412655.1 Myotis brandtii | reverse complement strand
CCAGGAAGTGCTCTGAGATGCCTTTAATTCCCCTGTGCTTCACAGTCAGACCCACTGTCACTCTCCAGAGGAAAGGAATCCTCTGCTGTGAGAAGCAGGCGCCCCTTCCCCGCCTATGTCTGCAGGCAGGTGCTGTCCAGGAGGGTGAACTGGGAAATCCATGGTCGGGCATCCACAATGAAAGTGCAGTTCACCTGAAAAATGTAATTGCAGGACAAAATCAGAGCCATGTAGCACATGAGAGCACTTACCATGAAGAACTTGATAGGAGCTCAAGATGCATTGAAAACTACAAGAGGAAAGAAAAAAACAACAGTGG
>NW_005263326.1:0-319 GCF_000412655.1 Myotis brandtii | reverse complement strand
TGGGCAGGTCTCCTTCTCCTAGGTGACTCAGTTTCCCAGTTGTGAAATTAGAGAGTTAGAACATATAACCTCTCCACTTCCGTCCATCGCTGCAGTTCTGAGCCTGTACATTTTTTACGTTTTAAAATCAGATTCCTTAAAGGTGTTTGTTCTACATATATACTAGTAATACCAAGGAATCTGCGGATAAATTGTGGAGCAAGTACACAACAGTCCATTGTTACAAAAGAACGTTAATATATGTGATGATGTCACTTAAAAGTAAATTGCAAGACTGCTGGGCTGTTTGACCCAATATGCTCACACACATACACATGCA
>NW_005263325.1:0-319 GCF_000412655.1 Myotis brandtii | reverse complement strand
GAAATCAATAAAAATATGTTGTTGTTTTTTAAAAAGACCCATCAACTTAAAACTATAAAACATCCAATGCTTTCCTTTAAAATGATAGGTAAACCCTTTAATAAGACAGCTTAACAGGGGAGTGGGTAGGCAATAAAGAAAGATAATACTTTTATTTCTAATTTATACATTGAAATAATCTACTAAGTACACTTCAGTGCTTTCACACAATCTTTCACTGTTATAAATAAATTTAAATCCAATATTTAATATACGTATCTTTTCTAAGAGAAGATAGGGGCATTTGTCTTTTCTCTCTATTCCCAGTTCTAGAAAGATA
>NW_005263324.1:0-319 GCF_000412655.1 Myotis brandtii | reverse complement strand
CTGCATAGAAACTAATAAAGCTACTTTTAAGACCATTTGGTCACTGACCATAAAACTTACATTTAATACTTAACATCACATATTTGAAGCAATTTAAAAGGATTTCTTTGACAGCACACTTGAAAAGTCGAAGCAAGAGCAAATTAAAATCACCAGTTTTTTTTCACTGGTCTTGTCCAAGAATCACCACGGGGATTGCCTGTGAGATGGCACCCAGGTCCTCTCATGCCCTTAAATACTCCTGACTGCAGCTTCCCCAGGTGCCTCTAAGCCCCGTGCACTGATGGAGCTGGGCCTTGCTGCTCATTACTGTGTTGGA
>NW_005263323.1:0-319 GCF_000412655.1 Myotis brandtii | reverse complement strand
AATGTACAAATCAATTAATTTAACCACTAGGACTTACTAATGGGTCTATGGCCAATAGATTGAATTCTGAAGTCCCTATGATACCTGATCATCTTTGTGATGTAGCATCAAGCTACAGGGAGCATAGCTGAGCAGCAAACACTGCTTGACCAGAGGAATTTGAGATCCATCACAATGAGCCTATTCATGCTGGGAAGGGGCTCCTCTGGGGGTCAACCATGTCTCCTGAACTCCGTGATGGCCTGCGCACCTTCCTTAGAGAGCAGGGCCTCCCAGGACACTGCCACCCGCTCCTTTCCCATCTGCTTCTTGCCAAGGA
>NW_005263322.1:0-319 GCF_000412655.1 Myotis brandtii | reverse complement strand
ACAACTGGAATTATTTAAACTCTTGATATAAGAGAAGCAAAATCTAAAATTTCATTCCAGATCTCAAAAGTGTTTTATAATTCTTATTGTCCAAAACTATTTCTAATAGAAACATTAGTAGAAACTTAAACTGAGACCTAGTTATAGTACAAATTAGGGTAAATAGATGGATGCCAGATGTAAGTCTGTTGAATATAACCACAACTCTACAACTTCCAAGATAGAATATATACCATGAAGGCTATCCATTTTCCATGCTGAATTCCTGGCAGACATGCTAATCAAACTCATCACTCTTACCTACTGAGTTTAGACAAGG
>NW_005263321.1:0-319 GCF_000412655.1 Myotis brandtii | reverse complement strand
CCATCACTGGTCTAGGTCATAAACCCATTTATGGGCATATGAACTGCCAAACAGGACAACCATGTCATGCACCAATTGTTTATGTTATTTCACCCTTCATTGTAAGGAAATATGGTACTTCCGATCTTAATTTTGAACTATTTGGTTAAAGGTTTGAGACGAGAGTTCTATTTCCCCCCACCACAGGACAACAGGATGAATTCAGAGGGGAAAAGGGGCAAAATACTTATACAGGGGACTTGCAATACCAACACTTTGCCACCAGAGGGCAGTGTAGACCAATGTAGAACCCGGAGAGGGGCCTGGGTACAGAGAGAAG
>NW_005263320.1:0-319 GCF_000412655.1 Myotis brandtii | reverse complement strand
CTTGCTGCTGGGACTGGCTGAGGAACCTCCCCTTCCTCAGAAACCATCACCAGTCACATCTTTCTCTAAAACGATGGAAAAACAGATCCTAAGTCCTTTCCCCCAAAGATACGTTATTCCTCCATTTCTTCTCTGACCCTCAATTCCTTTTCTTACCCTCTCGGCCCCTGATGAGGCCCTGGGAATGACTCATTTCCCCCTCTCCCAGCCCCCCACTCACTCCGAGGGCTGCCGGGTAACGTATTACTTTATTTGGAGACTAGAGGCCCGATGCATGAAACGCGTGCAAGAGCAGGCCTTCCTTCCCCCGGCTGCCGGC
>NW_005263319.1:0-319 GCF_000412655.1 Myotis brandtii | reverse complement strand
TGCACTGGGCCTCTCATTTCACTTAATCCTCAACCAGCAGAGCTCCCAGGACTCTTCTCACAGAAAGCTGCCTTCTCCAAATTCTACAAATATCATTTCAAATGTGATAGCCATTATCCAGGAAAAGATAATTAGACACACAAGAACCCTGACCCTATGCATGAAAATCAGCAGAAACAACGGACACTGTAACAGATACCGTTACTGCAATGATCAGGCACAAACTATAAGGCAATCAGGCTTGTCATGTTTAAGTAAACATTGTAACAGGGTAACCATAGGAACATTGGGAAGGATTCTGAGGTGAGAAAAGACTGGG
>NW_005263318.1:0-319 GCF_000412655.1 Myotis brandtii | reverse complement strand
TATGTCAGGACTCTGAAGATAAGCATTACTCAAGCCAGCCCCCATAATCAAAGTAGGGCAAATACCCATTAAGTTATTCCTCCACCCCCAGAATCCATGAAAAAGGGCATCCCTCAAGGTAAGCTCTCCAGTTTGGTGGGATGTTTTCATGGAAGTCTTGTCGGGATTTATTGAAAATCAAAAGATACCAAATAAAGGACAAAAATAGAACTTCAAAAATTATAGATATTAAAATTATTTTCATAGAATATCTGCCACTTGGGTTTTTCTGCTTAAGTCTGCTTTCAAATTTATAGCTGAAAAAGATATTACTTTCAAT
>NW_005263317.1:0-319 GCF_000412655.1 Myotis brandtii | reverse complement strand
TAGGCCTATTTGGTTCCCACATAACCAAAATCTGCAAGCAACTTCAACTAGATTATTTGCTTTAGAATACAGTGTGCAGACAGTAGAAAGGGAATGGGGTAGAGAACTAATAATCTTAGAAAACATAGTTGGGTGTGGATGGAACTATTAAGGCCCAATAGTCACTCCAGGAGGGAGAAGTCCTGTGGCAGAGAGGCTGGGGTTGGGGGAGAGGGACAGGCCAAGGCTATGGTTGCAGCAAGTGAGGTTTTGAACAAGATTGGAGACCCTGATGGTGAACTTGGGGAAGAAGACTCATGGATTTGATAGATAGCTGATA
>NW_005263316.1:0-319 GCF_000412655.1 Myotis brandtii | reverse complement strand
CTTCTCATGATCCTGATATGTGCAATGGCTACTTACGGAGCGTACAAGGTAAGCAGCTTTGCAGTCAGCGGGGCCTTCGGGAGGCTCAGACACAAAGCCCACTCCCGGAGGGGACCGTGGCCATGTCGCCCTGGCCCAGTGTAAATTAAGTCTAGTGAACAGGAGGGCTTCGGGCCCGGGCCTGTTGGCTAGATGCCCTCGATGCCCCGTTGTTCCTGAGCTGCCTAACCAGAATTTCTTGCCAGGTGTGTTCAGCTCTTCCTCAACCCCCTGTAAGCCACTCATCCTCACTTCGGAAGTCTAATACCTCCTCCTCCCC
>NW_005263315.1:0-319 GCF_000412655.1 Myotis brandtii | reverse complement strand
AAGATAAGATGAGGACAAAGAAATAGGAGAACTTTTCAGGCAGGAGGATACAAGATTAGAAATAAGAATGTTATATGGATGGTAGACAGATTTGACCGAATCTCAGGATTGGTCCAGTCATGGGAGCTGTAGGACATAAGCTTACACAGGAGGCGCATGGCAAAGACTCATGATGTGTTTGTTGAATGAATGCATGCCTCATACACATATTCCTTCCCAACTCTGTGATCTTGGAAAATTTGTCCAGCTCTCCATTGCTCTGATTCCTCATGTATAGTGAAAATAACAGTCTAATGAACTCCATACTACTACTGTGATT
>NW_005263314.1:0-319 GCF_000412655.1 Myotis brandtii | reverse complement strand
AAGATAAGATGAGGACAAAGAAATAGGAGAACTTTTCTGGCAGGAGGATACAGGATTAGAAATAAGAATGTTATACGGATGGTAGACGGATTTGACCGAATCTCAGGATTGGTCCAGTCGTGGGAGCTGTAGGACATAAGCTTACACAGGAGGCACATGGCAAAGACTCATGATGTGTTTGTTGCATGAATACATGCCTCATACACATATTCCTTCCCATCTCTGTGATCTTGGAAAATTTGTCAAGCTCTCCATTGCTCTGATTCCTCATGTATAGTGGAGATAACAGTCTAATGAACTCCATACTACTACTGTGATT
>NW_005263313.1:0-319 GCF_000412655.1 Myotis brandtii | reverse complement strand
TGTGTAAGGGCTGGGCTTGTTCGTTGGTTACTACACGGGGGTTGGACAAGGAAGAGCGTATCAATGCTGTACCATGGCTATTCCTGAGAACGTGAACTTACTGGCTCCAGCTGGTCTAAAACAGGAAAAGACGTCGTGTGCTTTCCTAAAGCAATGAGACACTTTGTCGTTGGTTTCGCTTATTCCTGAGATACTTTCACAGCTGCAGCTGCGTCAGTGGACTAGACACACGTGAAGACAGACACGTGGATAACAGGGGTTCACAAACAGATGCAGGGGCAAACGTGTCCGTGTAAAAGTCACGTTTGCATACTGAATG
>NW_005263312.1:0-319 GCF_000412655.1 Myotis brandtii | reverse complement strand
TAAAATCCTAATGTTAAAATAGATAAGAAATACTTTATTAGACAATTATACTTTAATGTCAATTATTATGTAATCTCTCAAATCTCAAATTTACATAGGAAAGATACATGAAAAATTACCGTAGAATGTTGCCAAATATTTTTCTAAAACAAAAATGAAATTCTTAGAAATTGAACAATCTCCTGGTATATTTTTAAATGATAATTATAATTTTTAATAAAACTTGTTCAAGGTTATATTAAACTAATGTATGAAACACTCATTTGACTAAAGCTAAGGCCAAGTTTTAGACAAGTGAGTGCTTCTTTCTCATATTTTT
>NW_005263311.1:0-319 GCF_000412655.1 Myotis brandtii | reverse complement strand
CAGGGAGAGTGGCAGATTTATTGGTGCAGGACCATGGCGAGAAATGAGTAAACCTCCACAAAAGTGGTGTGGCCCCAAGAGTTCTGGGAAGCAGTAATGACAGCTGCTTGTTGCTGACACCCAGCAAGCTGAGTTGTGTCCTGCAGGAAGGCAGCCATCCCAGAGCCGACGGGTAGGAAGCCCTGGGGATACAGCGAAGCAGGATTCAGGGAGAGCAGCGCAGTTTCTCTCTGTGCCCGGGGATGGGGACTGCGAATGTGTTTGCAGACTGAGGTAGCCTAAGAGACCTCAGTCCTCCCTCCGTGGTGCTGCACACAGG
>NW_005263310.1:0-319 GCF_000412655.1 Myotis brandtii | reverse complement strand
GTGTGAGGGCATCACACCCATTAGCATATTAGCTCTTTATTACATAGGATTAGTATTTTGGATTTCTTCAAATATATACCAAGAAGTGGAAGTGCTGGGTTATAAGGCTGTTCCATTTCTAATGCTTTGAGGAACCTCCATTCTGTTGGAAAACTGAAACTTTTATACTTTCCTCATGGGGATGTAAAATGGTACCGCACTTGAAAATACAATTTACCATTTTCTTAAAAGATAAATACAAAGTCATTCTATACCTAGATATTCACCAAAGAGAAATGGCAGGGTGTGTTCATACAAAAAATTATTCATGATTGTTCAT
>NW_005263309.1:0-319 GCF_000412655.1 Myotis brandtii | reverse complement strand
CGCAGGAGCTGCACAGACACCGACGGTGACAGTCCGCGAGCCGTGCCCTGTGCGCAGTGTGGGCCCCGGAGGGCCCTCTGTGACCACCCCGGGCCGAGGCTGTGAGGGTCCGGGAAGAACAAGTAAAGGAATAAGTAAGGGACCCACCTTATTGAATACGGGACGAGGGGGGAGACGGGTGAGCAGCGTCCTGCCTTCTGGGCCTCAGCTTGTCTGATGCCGTCCCTGAGGCTCCCCAGGGTCCGCGTGCCGGGCACTCGCTTTCCAGGCAGAAGGACAGGGGCATCTGAGCATTTCCTCCCTGCGAGCGGCTCACACT
>NW_005263308.1:0-319 GCF_000412655.1 Myotis brandtii | reverse complement strand
TTTAAAACTAAAAGCAGTTCACGGAGATTAGCCATGTCCTAAGGCAGGGGTCAATCTTCACAGTAGTTAAGACTATCTGTTGTCTTGTTGCCTGTAGGATAACATACCTGATAAACATGCCTTCACAAAAACAAAGGAGTTTCCCTTTTGTCAGATCCCTCCCAGCACAGGCACCACACCAGAGGGGAGACACAAATCCACTCATTGTCACAGTTATGTTCATTGTTGACTGTTAACTGTCCTGTACCCACCTGTGTAAAGAAGGAATGTGTCTATCATTTTGCTTTTTATCCAAACCCAGAGGTTTCCCCACTTTGCT
>NW_005263307.1:0-319 GCF_000412655.1 Myotis brandtii | reverse complement strand
TAAGTTTTAGAGAAAGAAACATCAGCTAGATACTCTTTAGCATTATTTTCAAATATTGCCAAGCATAACATTCAGCTCAGTTCCCCACCCCACCCCAATGCTGGCACTAGGTTACATGACTCTCCAGGATCCAGAGCCTCACTTTGAGTGGGGAACTAATGAAGTGATTAATACCCAGGACTTCCAGTGCAAGTCTCTCTCCTTGCCAAGTCTGCCAACATCGCACACTCACACGTGGAGTCTCTTGCCATGAAGAGATGTGATGTATACAAACAACCCGCAGGCAGGCTCGGGTGGCAGCTTCCAGCAGCACACACGG
>NW_005263306.1:0-319 GCF_000412655.1 Myotis brandtii | reverse complement strand
CCCCCCGCCTGCCTCTAACACGGCAGATGCACGAAGAGCCACAGGCCCCCTCCCCTGGTTCCACGGCTTGAGCCATGAGGACCAGGCGGCTGATACAGGCAACATCAGGCGGTCCTACATCGTTACAGGGAGCACCGCTTGGGAGATAAGCTGGGAAGGTTGGGAAGACAGCCCGTCCGAACTGGGAGGAAAAGTGCTGCCTCTTGGGCCACGTGCCGCCGCTGAGTGGGGCTGCTTCAAACCCTCTGCCGGCGCCGCCAGCATCGTCATGACAATGAGGAAACACACGCGTTCTCACAGTGTGAGAACCTGGGGCCCA
>NW_005263305.1:0-319 GCF_000412655.1 Myotis brandtii | reverse complement strand
TTAGTGAGTCTCTGTGGTCAGGCCACCCAGTGCCAATCAGGATCTGGAACAGCAGTTTCTTATAATATGCTCCAAAGGCTGTTAGTGCTTTATAGCAGGCATGACTAACTAGGACTTTGTCCTAAGGCATATGTCCTACTCCCTGATTCAGGGAGAATACACAGAATGTCTTCCCATAGGTTTTGAGATGGATCTTTATGATTGGCATCCTTGAGTTGGTCACCTGGTCTTTTGTCAGGATTCCTAGAGTCTTGAGGGCAGGCCACTTCTTAGGTTCAAACAAAAATCAAAACTGCAGATTCCTGTAATAAAATAAAAA
>NW_005263304.1:0-319 GCF_000412655.1 Myotis brandtii | reverse complement strand
AGGTCCGCTCCCTTGTGCCTATGAAAGTCTTCCATCTTGTACGGCTCCTGGGAGCGCCTTTCTATCCGCTACCTGCCCAATTCACGAATCACTGAATAAAGTCAATATCTTTAAAATGTACTCGGTTGAATTTTTTAAAAAAACACTTTCAAGCCCCATGTTGCTCTGAATCCCGTGACCACTCCCCTCAATAACCTGTTTCTAATCTTAACATAAGTATGAGGCATCAGAACTGCAAAGCAGGCTGTTGCTCTCTGGAGGCACCAAACCTGGTACTCGGTCAACGAGGATTCTCTCTCAATCCTATGATCCCATGGGG
>NW_005263303.1:0-319 GCF_000412655.1 Myotis brandtii | reverse complement strand
CCCCTGAGTCTGGGTACTCTCCCTGAGATATAACCTCACTGGGGGGGGGGGCACAAAGCCATGTCACCCCTCACAGATGCCCACATCCCAGGCTCTGAAACCCCTCGCATGGCAAAAGGAACTTTGCAAACGTGATGAAAGCTTTGGACATGGAGAGACTATTTTGCGTTCTGGGTTGAATTGCATCCTCCCCCCTCCCCCTTCCCCAAAACTAAGGTTGCACATCTAACCCCCGAGACCTCAGAAGGGAACCTCCTTTGGGAACAGGGTCACTGGAGACGTTGTTATTAACTTGGGGACCTCTGGAACCTGGAAAAGG
>NW_005263302.1:0-319 GCF_000412655.1 Myotis brandtii | reverse complement strand
TGGCTGAAGGGGCAGAGAAGGAGTTCTACTTTATGAAGTCATTCAGGAATCCAGGCTGAGCGAGACCCCACTATCTTGAGGGCAACCTGAATATGGACATCCAGCAAGGAGATTGAAAGAGAAGAGAATGAGGATGATATGGGAGCACTTTATGGAGCAGGTCTGGATGTGTCACATGATCTGCACCTTGGAAGGGAACCAGGATCTCTGATAGACAGCTGGCCATCTCCATCACAGTCCTCTATAGTTAAAGATTGTGGCCCGGTGGTTTGGCATCAATAGAGGAGGTCACAGTTCCATTCCTGGTCAGAGCACATGC
>NW_005263301.1:0-319 GCF_000412655.1 Myotis brandtii | reverse complement strand
CCCACTCGGCCTGCACAGCGCGCCCGGCACCGGCACGGTGCACTGACACGAGTGGCGGTTCCACGTGAATAGCCACGTTGATTTCGGGTGGTATGGCAAGACGTTTCCTCTTTAAACACATTCATAAAAGAAAAAAGTTGGTTTAAAAATTAAGTAAATTGACTGGAGGTGATACGGCGATATGGCAAAAGCCAGACAGGCTTTTACCGAAGAGGGAACTGTGGGAACATTGCTGCGATTCAGTCACCCTCCTGCTTAAACATGTTTCAACGATTCCCCATGTTTTTCAGGATAAGGTTCCAGTTAAGATGGATGGCAA
>NW_005263300.1:0-319 GCF_000412655.1 Myotis brandtii | reverse complement strand
GCTTTTCTGGCTCCTCTGGTCCAGTGGAGCCGGGCTGTGGCCGCTCGCCCCCTGGGACACCCCTGCCTCCTGCGGGAGGTCCTGGCCGTGGCCGGGACAGCTTCCAGGCAGAGCTGACGTTCCGGTCGCTGACACGGCCCGTGCCGGGCTTCCTGTTGTGTTAGTCGCCGTGAACCTGGCACCGCAGTTTCTGCTCGTGGTTTCTCCAAGTCATGTCTTTTCCAGGAGCCCTTGTGAACCCTTAATTCATAGTTTCTGGAAATCGTGTGTTCCGTGGTTTTGGGACATAAGCATGGATCAGAATGGCGTGGGGAAGTCT
>NW_005263299.1:0-319 GCF_000412655.1 Myotis brandtii | reverse complement strand
GCACCTGGCCCTGAAGCAAGCCATTGTGCGCTTCAGCGGGAACAGCTCCCTCTCCTCAGGGCGGGACCGAATCCCCCGCCTCAGACACCAACCTCGTCCCTGACAGGACCTGCTGTCTCTGGGCAGCAGACACGACAGGGCCGTAAACTGTGGGGCGGTCGGGGCTTCCCTGCTTCCGGTGCCTCGAGAGCCAGAAAAGGCGCGCAGAGGCGCTCGCTCTTTGTCATTGAGATGAAGCTCACCTGCAGGCAACAGCTCGCGCAATCAGGCAGCCCCCCTCCAGGCGGGAAAAGCTGAATTCTTGCCCACGCCCCTAAAC
>NW_005263298.1:0-319 GCF_000412655.1 Myotis brandtii | reverse complement strand
TAAGGGTTTTGTTTCCTCCCATTCTTTGTCTGGGAATTATTAAGAACTAAAACTTTTTTTCTGAGTAGACATGACATCAACTTCAGAGAAATCCGCACAAGTGTTCATGTTTAAACAAGCCACCTGAGAATTTCCCTGAGACCCTGATGACCTTGCCAGTGACATTCAGACTTCAAATCAGTGTCATCTATCAGGTGGTCTCTGCCTGCCTTCATTCGGCAAAAGAACCGAGCCTCACTTCTAGAAACCTCTCAACGTACAGCCTTATAGATCCCAAAACTTGTTCCTAATTTGCTCTGATCGTTAACCTTTTTTTTTT
>NW_005263297.1:0-319 GCF_000412655.1 Myotis brandtii | reverse complement strand
GCGGCTTACCGCTCCCTCCGTGTGAATAAATATGAGTAGCACTGATGATGAGGAGGCTCCTCAGTGCACTTAGAAGTGAGAATAGGCCAATCAGGACAAAGTCGTTTGGTAGAATGGAGGACTAGCCAGGGGAGAGTATTAAACACTAACCCAAACAAGCTAGGAAACTCAAATAGATTCATAGCATGGAACAAACTGGAAGAGGTAGTTCAACGCTGTGACCGATTGAAATGCATCATGGGCAATTCCTGAGATATTTATATTGTTCTAGAGCGTAAAATAAATATAAATCTTCCCATCTTGTTCTATGAAACTGAAG
>NW_005263296.1:0-319 GCF_000412655.1 Myotis brandtii | reverse complement strand
GATCCTAGGGCTGTCGTGGAGATGAAATAACCTCACCATGTAAAGCACCGAGGTGGTTTGTTGTAAGCACCCGACACATTGTAGCCATTTATCATTCGCAGAACTTTTCTGGATGATTCAGAGAGTCACTCCCGCTCGGCCCATCTGCAGTCCCTCTGCCAGGGCCACACTACTCCCAGGCTGGCTCCTCCTCTGCCTTTGCTGTGGGGTTGTCTGCCAGGAACACCCCCTTAACCCTCTTGCGCTTGGTGAGCGTCTTCCAAAACCCGGATCCGCAAAGGCGTCCTGAGCCTCCACCCTCAACGCTCCCAGCACCTCT
>NW_005263295.1:0-319 GCF_000412655.1 Myotis brandtii | reverse complement strand
TTTTGCAGACCAGCTGTAAACAGGATGAGCTTGACAGCAGCCCAACCAGATAAATGTACCAACTACAAAGAAGAAATCAATGTGTAATTAACCAAATAGTGTATATAAGCAATGGCTAAGCCTGCCTGGGGAGACAGAGCTTTGGATATAAATGCCCCGTCTCCTTTACTAGCTGCAAGTAAATACACTACCTTGTGACAACCACATCTTGGTCTTAAAGAGTGCACCCAATGCAGGGGTGCTGTCAAAAACAATAGCATTCTCAGTGGCAAACAATCAGAGGCCACTGTCATGGCTAACTTAAGGTCTCCATGCTAAT
>NW_005263294.1:0-319 GCF_000412655.1 Myotis brandtii | reverse complement strand
ATCTCTCTCATCAACTCCAAACTCTGCTGGACTGCCCATGGCTTCTGGGTTTTGAGAGGAACCTGAGGAGTCCTCTCTCTAGTCATGGGACATTTTTAAAAAATCTTCCAAAAATCACATTTATAATTTAATCCATTTGAGGAAAAGAAAGCAGAGCATAAGACTCAGTAGACTCTAGTAAGAGCAGCTTCCCAATCACAGAGCTAACCCTAAAAGGTAGTCAAAAGAGAGAGAACATGTTTTGATATAAGACAAAATGAACTTTAGTCTTTATTTCTGCTATTCTCTGGGCCACCCTGGGAAAATTATTTCATGCCTT
>NW_005263293.1:0-319 GCF_000412655.1 Myotis brandtii | reverse complement strand
AAAGTCCTGGCCAGAGGAGATTGCCTCCTCCAGACCCTGCATATTACTCCTGAGGGAGCTGGCTCAGAGGGAGAAAGTGATTGGCGTGGGGGGAGGGGGGGTGGTCCAGGGTCCTTGCAGATATAATTAGTTTAGATGATGTCATGGTGAAGGGTGGGCGGGCCTCGAACCTAACATGACTGTGTCCTTATAAAAAGAGGGAATGTGGGCAGCCAGGCATGCAGGGCCACACCATGTGAAGATGATGAAGGCAGAGATCGGGGTGATGCTCCCACAAGCCAAGGACACCAAAGACTGCCAGCAAACCACCAGAAGCTGG
>NW_005263292.1:0-319 GCF_000412655.1 Myotis brandtii | reverse complement strand
TCTCTCTTCAAATCTATTGTTTCCTTGATCACACTCTTCACAATTAATTATTTGTTTGGTAAGGGCAGGAAACAAGCCTCTCATATTGATCACTATACCCCTTGTTCCTAGTCTCATGTCTAGAACACAAGTGCTTAGTAAATATTTGATGAAAGAGGAATGGACATGAAGATTAATGATTTTTATATAAAATATGCTAGTGAAGTGAATTTTATTTTAGAAAAGCGACAACTGGTTATATAGAGTAAAATGAACTCTGGTGCCAAAAAATAAAAACAGGTTACAAAATTATGTTTCTTTCTTAACTTGTGTATTCTTG
>NW_005263291.1:0-319 GCF_000412655.1 Myotis brandtii | reverse complement strand
CTCCACGCTGTGCACCTTGGAAATGGGTCTGCACCTCTTCTGCCAGCGCTAAAAGGCCGGGGTGGTGAATGTCACACCAACAGACAGTAATTAATTCTATCCTGGAAGTGGTGGCATGGAGAGTTGGCACAAAGCCGGGTTCTGCGAATAGTTACCTTCTGGGGAATTATTTCAATATTCTGAGGTTCTCCCAAATGCATTATTAGTTGTGTATGTGTCTTATCAGTGGCACTTGGGCATCGAGGCAGAACAATTCCCAATCCCCTGGAAAAAAAAAAGTTAAAATAGTTTTGAGATTTTTATCTTAATTTTCTTTCCT
>NW_005263290.1:0-319 GCF_000412655.1 Myotis brandtii | reverse complement strand
CTAATCCAGCCATCTAATACATTCATTATTCTTCCAAACTCGGATTATTTGCAAGTTTTATCTCCTGTCATCTAGATTACTCATGCCAGTTACTTGCAGAAACAATGTTGAAGACAGCAGGGCTGAGAACATTGTCCTGCACACACCTCCTCTGTTTGTGTTAACGTATTAATCACTATGCTTTGACTAACATTTATTCATCTGCTAACTACTATGACTCTCTGTATAATCCATGCATAATGCCCATAGTTTTCTGTTTTGTTCATTTGTATTCTGTGAAAAACCTTCTCAAATGTCTCACAGAAATCCATATATCTTG
>NW_005263289.1:0-319 GCF_000412655.1 Myotis brandtii | reverse complement strand
ATCTATCTATAATCATCTACCTTCTATTGGCTCTCAGTTTTCCTGGAGAACTCTAATAAACTGGGGCATTTGATTAGCAGAACTCATTGCAGTGCACTCATTGTCAGATGCTTAGAACAAATAAGAGGACCATGTACTATATAAAACATAAAAGCGTGCAAACTGACTTCGCAGCACAAGTCCTCATTGCAAATTGTATGTGTATCCCATGAAGTGTGTATCGCAGACTTGGTTGAACATAGTGAAGGTAATAAGTGAATCCCACTAATTCAAACATGGTAAAGCCATAATCCTGTGCAGGTATGATGGACAGAGATTC
>NW_005263288.1:0-319 GCF_000412655.1 Myotis brandtii | reverse complement strand
TAGTAATATGCACTCAATTTTCCTCCAAGTATTTTCATGACTTGATAACTCATTTTTTTTTAAGCACCGAGTAATATTCCAAATGTCTGGATGTACACAGATTATTTACCTATTTACATATTGAAAGAAATCTTGGTTGCTTCTAAGTTTTGGTGTGAATAAAGCTACAATAAATAAGGTTATTTATTTATTTATTTTTGCTTTTCAAAGTTGTGTATCAGTTGTCAAAGCTACCTTCTATTTATGATGATACTGTTTTCCTACCTATAGTAGTGATGTCCGGTTTCCATTTAAAATATATTTACTTAAGCAAAAAAAA
>NW_005263287.1:0-319 GCF_000412655.1 Myotis brandtii | reverse complement strand
TCTAAACCTCTTGTATGAGAAGAACTTGACTTGGCCTAGTTATGAAATAAGTGAAAATATCAAAGTTTCTTTAGTTCACAAACACCCAGATTAGACAGATCATACTTATGTTTATATTTTGGCTTCTGGGAAACTATAGTTTTATTTTTGAGGCAATAAACGTATGAAGCAGGCTGGGACCTAGTGGAAGGAACAGTGATTTTAGCATTTATGAAGTTTGGAGAAGAGTGTTGACATTTTCTAGCTGTGTGATCGTGGGTAAGTCATTTATGAAGCTACCAGGAACACCGGGTTAGGTTGTGGTAACATATAACCCAAG
>NW_005263286.1:0-319 GCF_000412655.1 Myotis brandtii | reverse complement strand
GCCATTAAGGGTTTTAATCAGGCCTGATATCCCATAAAGGTTTCAGAGTGTCTTGAGAGAGGTGTGGGGCTGCCTCGGAGGCCCAGAGTAAGAGGGTGCCTACCATTCTAGGAGCATTTTGGGTGGAAGCTTATGGACATTTCTGTCTTCAAGAGGTTGTTTTGGTTTGTTTTTAACTTGACACAAATAATACATGGATACATTGTCCTTGAGAAGCATTTAAACCTTACAATTAAGGCTAAAGTCCCTTATCACTAACTAGAGGCCCGGTGCACGAATTCATGCACTAATGGGGTCCCTCGGCCTAGCCTGCGGGATT
>NW_005263285.1:0-319 GCF_000412655.1 Myotis brandtii | reverse complement strand
GCCCTGTCAAGTTTTTAACCTGCTTACTCACAAACCCGGTGTGGCAAACTGTGAAACCAGGCGGAAGGTGACCAAATGCTTTTGTCATCTTGGTCCTCTATTCTCTCCTGCCCTCTGCCTCTCCTAGAGTAATTGTTTACTTGGTGAGTCAGAGAAAGGTGAGCATGCAGGATGTATTAAACAATGGGGACAGGGATCTTGAGATATTGTGCCCCAGATTTAGCAATCCCCACCAGTTGAGAAGACAAGGGTGTGAAGAAATGGAAACTCACATCCGTGGCCAGTGGGAGATCCGCTGAGAGAACCGTAAGAGAGAGAG
>NW_005263284.1:0-319 GCF_000412655.1 Myotis brandtii | reverse complement strand
AGTCAAAATAATTAAGGAATATTTTTGTTCAAAAATAAATTTTCATCATTCCAAATGCTCCGGAGACTCGTGGCTTTTCTCATTTAATTAAAATTTTGTTTTCATATAGGATTGCTTTTTGATAGATTCAGCTAATGGTGCTTTTATTAACATAAAACTAGTTACAGACTCACACACACATACTACATTTTCCAAATTTAAAAGGAAAGAAACTTTAAAGATGCTTTAAGGATGTTTTTTCTTGCATTTGAAGTAAGTGGAAAATCAAAAACTTAAGTAGACATGTTAGCATATCATCAGCATGTTGTGATTATCACAT
>NW_005263283.1:0-319 GCF_000412655.1 Myotis brandtii | reverse complement strand
AAGTGGCAAGCATGTTGGAAACCTTGAAAAGGCATATGTGTTCCAGAAGGTGGGAGATAAATACTCTGTGAAGATTTAAGGGTCTTTCATGTCAGAAAAGGTTTTAGGGGTCCAGATGTCTGGGGGATGTCAGGATATTTCATTCAAAACAAATAGAAAATTATTATATCTTGCATATTTCACAGTCCTTGGTAGTTGCCATTGGGTTCTGGAGGTAGCATATTCCACACTTATGAATCCCTGTTCCAACTCATTCATCAAGTCACACAGATGTCCAGATGTGAACAGGGTCCTGAGCAGGAAAAGGCTCTACGGCAGG
>NW_005263282.1:0-319 GCF_000412655.1 Myotis brandtii | reverse complement strand
GGGTCCCTACCTCTCTCCCAAAAAGGCTCTGAGGCAGCCTGCACACACACAGGACACAGTACACTGGGAGCTGAGATGCAAACAGAGCTAAGAAACCAAATAAGGGAGACGCAATTATGTTAGGAATCCAGCTGCACAAATATACTGCCATAGAGAATTGCATTTGGCCTTGAGAGTCCCAGCAGACAAAGCAAAAACGGGTAGCAGTGGATTCCAAACTCAGGTGAAAAGAGGGAGCAGCCGTCCATGAAGCCAGCCTGAGGGCTGGGGGGACACAGTGGGCTGCTCCAGGCTTCTAATTCTCATATAATATCAGATC
>NW_005263281.1:0-319 GCF_000412655.1 Myotis brandtii | reverse complement strand
GACTGAACCAAGTGCACTGATATTTGGGAGTTTAGAGAATTTCTACCCACAGGCTGGAACACCCCTAGGCAAGGAGCAAGTCACGCCCTTCTTCCTATCTCAAAAAATGCATCTTTATCCCAGCTGGTGTGGCTCAGAAGTTAAGCATCAACCCAGGAACCAGGAGGTCCCTGGATCAATTCCTGATCAGGATGTGTGCCCAGGTTGCGGGTTGCAGGCTCAGTCCCCAGTAGGAGGCTTTCAGGATATGGACTATTGATGATGTTCCTCTCTCATCATTGCTTCTATCTCTCTATCCCTCTCACTTCCTCTCTCTCTC
>NW_005263280.1:0-319 GCF_000412655.1 Myotis brandtii | reverse complement strand
CCTTCCCAGGGGGCCCTCTACATCAGGCTATGTTTGATCTTGGTGAACAGAACTTTATAGATATGCTCTGACCACATTATTGAAGTTTTACTTGCCTTATCCACTCCTCATGCTTTTTATATACTGTATGGTGTTATTTCTTACATATATGAATATAATGTATATTTTTTAATATTTTTATTGACCTTTGGGAAGGTAGAGGGAGAGAGAAAAATGTTGATTGACTGCCTCCTGTGTGCCCCCATAGGGGATCTAGCCCACAACCCAGGCATGTGCCCTGGAGGAATCAAACCAGCAAGCTCCCAATGCATGAGACAAA
>NW_005263279.1:0-319 GCF_000412655.1 Myotis brandtii | reverse complement strand
GAAAGGTGGGTGACCGCTGGTTTAGGTGACAGTGATGTTTGCGTGGCTGAGACTGGAGCTGGAATGAAGGTTAAATAAGACACATAGTGAGGTACGCAGAGATTGTGGACAAGCCAGTTGGTTTTTTAAAAAGAGTTAGATACAAGTTTAGCTAGGGCCAGTGACTCACAGAAGCTTCCAAATGTCCAAAATACAGTCCCAAATATGAATCAAAATTATACTAACAGATTAAGAAAAGACAGCAGCCTGCCAGAGGCTAAAGTCAGAGGAAAGGTAGTTGGAAGGCAGACACTCAAATCAGGATCTGAAACGGGAGCAA
>NW_005263278.1:0-319 GCF_000412655.1 Myotis brandtii | reverse complement strand
GTCTAGTCATATAATTGTCTGTGTATCTTTCTCCTTGTTGGAGGGAGTCCTGATCTGTGTGGCTGACACTGTTAACTTCTTGCATGCTTCATTAGAAGAGAATGTAGACCACAGTTACACTTCAGTGCATCCAATTTTGCACCTACTATGTGCAAAGCACTGTTCTTAGTGCCCAGGGAGGTGAATAGTTATAGTCCTCACTCCTCTGGAATTCTTATTCGAATAGGGGAGAGAGTGACATGAATGAACAATGCAAGTAATTTTACAATTTTGGCAAGTCTTGGAAGAGATATACAATGATTAACGGAAGCTGAAAACC
>NW_005263277.1:0-319 GCF_000412655.1 Myotis brandtii | reverse complement strand
AATGGAAAAATACCCTTGGGTGAGGATTAACAAAAAAGTAATAAAAATTATTACTTATTGAAATAATGAATAAAGTAATAAAACTATACGGGGAAAAATTAACTTCACATAGATTATATGAAACATCAAAGACCAGAGACGACTAGAACTAACTCACTGTATTTGATTCCAAAGCCTGAGAATCTTCCAAAACACCCTGTGCCTTTTCCAGACTCATGCCTTGTTGCTGTATTTAGACACACAGCATATGCTGTCAGGTACCAAAGTGCACACCTCTGGATATTTGCTCTCAATGATCCCTTTCTACATGTTGCTCTTC
>NW_005263276.1:0-319 GCF_000412655.1 Myotis brandtii | reverse complement strand
ACACAGATGAACACTTCAGCATGTAAATGGTCAATTCTAGACAGACAAACAGGGCATTAACTTGGGGAGAAATGAAGTTAAGTAACATAATAGAAGACGCTGAGAGTGAAGTGACCTCTGTGTTATTTGCAGAGCCTGCATGCTTGCAGGAAATAATGAGTCCAGAAATACAGTCAGGCTTCTTGTTCAGAAAGGTACTGATGTCTTTTCTCAAGTTTACACTGTGTGGATTGCAGAAGAATATGCTTCTGTTAGTGGTTTTAATTTATGTTTGTTTTAAGATACTAGTTATCACTAAATGAGGTTTAAAATCATTTCA
>NW_005263275.1:0-319 GCF_000412655.1 Myotis brandtii | reverse complement strand
GGAAAAATATCCTCAGGTGAGGATTAACAAAAAACTAATTTTTAAAAAATGTATTTTAAAAAATAAAATAAAATCAGTAGAGAATTATAGATAGTTACAGAGAAGAAAAGATCAATGCTGCCCATCTGTCTTGCCCTCTGGCTCATGCTAGGATAAAAGCCCAATAGGCCAGCATGGCCTGAGGGGGCAGAACCACCCAGGCCCAACCAGACCAAGGAAAGCAGGGATCTTGAAAGAGGAAAAAATATTTGTAGATACTAGTGGAATCATTATAACAATAACAATTCACATGTCAGTAGCTAGCACTTGCCCACACTTA
>NW_005263274.1:0-319 GCF_000412655.1 Myotis brandtii | reverse complement strand
CAGCACTCCATGGCTCATGGCATCCTCCCTCCATCTTCAAAACCAGCAGTGGCAGGTCAGTATTTTCCCACTGTTTAAGTTGTTCTAACTCCTTCATTAGTCTAATCTCTCTGACCCACACTTCTGTTTTTATTCTCCAAATTTAAGGACTCTTGTTATTGTTAGACCCACCCACATAATCCATAATAAATCCCCCTTCTTAAAACCTTTGCCATGTAAGATAACATATTCACTGGCTCCAGGATTGGTATGTGGACATCGTTGTGGGTGGTGTAATTCTGCCTACCACAGAGTTCTTTTAAAAATAAATTATAGCCTC
>NW_005263273.1:0-319 GCF_000412655.1 Myotis brandtii | reverse complement strand
TGGATTAGCAACAACAAAACACACAGATACATTATGCCACCTACATATAATAAAACCAACATTGAAAAAATTCTCCAGCCACCTAAAAGTGACTGAAAATCCCAGTGCACCAGTGTCTAAGGGGAAAAGAGATTGAGAGGCTGCAGGGCCATAGCACAGGTTTAGAGCTGGTAGGGGGTTTGAACGAGGCTGCTGACCCAGCTTCTAGCCTGAGTGGGTCCTTATGGTACCAAGCCCCACTGTTAGTTTTCAGAGTGGTGTTGTTGCCCTTATCAAAGGGAGATCTCCTTCTGCAATAACATAGAGGCCCCCAGCTTTC
>NW_005263272.1:0-319 GCF_000412655.1 Myotis brandtii | reverse complement strand
ATAATAAAATATGATTTTCTTTTCTATTCACTTCCAGTACAAAGTATCCTTAAAATCATTCTCAAATGTTCAGAATGAGAACTCTTGGGTCAAACTGACGGGCTTTGAATCCTGGCCCCCATAACTTCAAAGTTGTTTGACTAAGCAAGTTTGAAACTTTTGTTTGACTCGGATTCCTCAACTGAAATCTGGGGAATTTACTCTCAGCAGTATTGTGAAGAGTAAATGAGAGTAGGCATGTAAAACAGCTGAGACTCAAGTACTTGAAAATGAAATATCAATATATGTCAGTGGTTCTCAACCTTCCTAATGCCGCGAC
>NW_005263271.1:0-319 GCF_000412655.1 Myotis brandtii | reverse complement strand
AAGGAAGGAAGGAAGGAAGGAAGGAAAAGAAGGAAGAAAGGACATTTCCACCTACCCTCTCTCTTTCCTCAGAGAATCCTAAGCAAAAGAGATAAATTTTCATTAGAGAAGCATGATAGAATATCCCAAAATCAAATGCCTTTCTTTGATCCAAGCTGCAAAATGATTCCCAAACCAGAAGTAAAAATGTCTTTGAGCAAAAAGCAGATCAGTTTCTTCTGCAACTGGTAGAATATGTCGATGCTCCAAAATCCTAACCCTGGCCTCACATGACATGAGTGTCAGATTTCTAGCAGAAACTGTGCTGACTGGTTGTATT
>NW_005263270.1:0-319 GCF_000412655.1 Myotis brandtii | reverse complement strand
AAGATGATCCTAAATTATCTGGGTGGGCCCAAGGGTCCTTAAAAGTGGAAGAGGGAGGTAAAGAGTCAGAGGAAAAGTGACGATGAAGAAAGGCAAAATGCTGGCGCTGAAGACGGAGGAAGGGGCTGTGAGCCAAGAGATGCGGGAGAGCTCCGGGAACTGGAAAGGGCAAGGTAACGAAGAGAGCAGATTCGAGTCTGAGAACCCGACGACAGCCACATTGCTTATCTGGTCAAAACAGAATCTGCTCACGGGTCTGAGAAGAACAGAGGCAAAGGAAAGCTACTGAAATCTATCTATATAATCTATCTATATAATA
>NW_005263269.1:0-319 GCF_000412655.1 Myotis brandtii | reverse complement strand
ATACTGGCTGGGCATAAGTAAAACATTTTCGACCGCACTCTGCAGCTGAAAGGATACCAAACAGACACAGTAAAACACAGAGCCTGTTCTTTTTCTCTTTAGTACACCATGAAGTGCAGAGAGGAGCATCAGCCCTTGCAGCTGGTGCAGGGGAGAGAGCAATGCATGCAGGAGCCTTCACCAAGCATTCCAGCGCCAGCATCAGGGCCACACATGAGAGGAAGAGCGCTCCTGAACTTCTAGTCAACGTCCTATCTCTCAGCAATTAGCAATTTCCAACAGAATTAACTAGAGCAGTGGTTCTCAACCTTCTGGCCCT
>NW_005263268.1:0-319 GCF_000412655.1 Myotis brandtii | reverse complement strand
GTGTGTGCGTGGAAGCGTGTGCCTGGGAAGGTGGGCGGGTTCGGGCCATGCAGGGCCGTGAATGCTGGCACAGATGGCTTTTTCTTCCTAGGGACTGGGAGCCGGGGAACTCTGAGAGGGAGGACCCCATCTCCGCTGTGGGTGCTTTTACTGTGGCAGTTGTGTCTGATGGATTCACAGGGACAATAAACTGTAGACAGGGACCTGAAAGGCGAGGCCGGTGGGGAGGGACTGGGCAAAATTAAACAAAAACTGTGTCCAATTCCTGTAGCAGTCCCTTCGCATATACTAATGAATTATTTAGAGGCTGTAAGAATTA
>NW_005263267.1:0-319 GCF_000412655.1 Myotis brandtii | reverse complement strand
AAGAATGTCACTGGAAAATTCCTAAACCAAATATTAGAAAACTGAATTCAACAGTGGATAAAAAATAATCTACCGTAATTCGGATGGTTTCATTTCAAGAAAGCAAGGTTGATTTAATAGTAGAAACGCTATTTATGGAAATTAACAGATTAACAGATTAAAGGAGAAAAAACTCTGATCATCATATTAGATGCAAGAGAGGGATTCGACAGCATTTAGCCACCGTTCAGGCTTCAATGCAGAACAAAGCTGCTCTGGAAGTGAAAGGTAACTTTTTCTGCCTGGTAAAGTTTATATAAAAGTAAATAAAACTAAACAA
>NW_005263266.1:0-319 GCF_000412655.1 Myotis brandtii | reverse complement strand
ACCCCACTAACACGCAAGATAAGCCAAGAATGGAATTATTAAGGGATATTATGATGCGCCCGACCTGCTGGGCTGGATCACAAGCTAAGGCAGGCGCAGCCAGGGAAAGCCTTCCTGAATGCCAGAACTGCATTTCTTCACTCACTCATCATATCCTGACAGAGTGCCCGCTCTCTGTTGGGTGGTAGGAGGCAGCAGGGGGTGGCAGTTATTGGTGGAGTTTCTAGTGGTCAGGATTCAAATCCTGGCCCTACCTTCCAGTTATAACAAAATTGCTTTTACCCAGTGATCTGAATTGGTTTTCTCACCCGTGAAGGGC
>NW_005263265.1:0-319 GCF_000412655.1 Myotis brandtii | reverse complement strand
TAATAAAAAGAAATAATGATGACACAATTCTAGCCAAACACTTAGGTTACTTAATGATCACTGTAAAACACACAGCATTTTAGGTTAATAAAAGTGAAAGCTAACCACCTTCCCCCCAAAAGGCATCTGATATGAAAGAAAGTATATTACCTTTTATTTCATGTTGGCTTGCTTCTCGTCTTCTTTCCAGCTCTTTTCTGTCGTAATTCAACCTTTTTAAGCACATAATCCCATACTGTAAACTTGTTCTGTTATTTTTTAAAGTAAAAAACATGTTAAATATACTCAGCAGATGAAGAATGTTCCTTGATTAATCAGA
>NW_005263264.1:0-319 GCF_000412655.1 Myotis brandtii | reverse complement strand
AAGGCTATTTGGAAGAATCTTTTAGGAAAGATTAATAATATTATTGAACTAGAGGAGAAAAGACTTCATTGGAGTAAATACATATGTATCTTTCACTACAAACCTAAAAATCTCCCCTCTTTATTCCCCCCTTTTTTTTATAACCCCTTCACATTGCATCTTGAGTTTTATAACCTGAGTTATCACTTGTAAAATCAAATTGATGAAATAAAGGATCATGTGGCCATTCATTCTGCCAACATTAAATCCAAGCATTCAATCAAAAACGATTCCTCCATCTTATGTATTTTAAAAAATACTTTATTTGGGTCAGAATAAT
>NW_005263263.1:0-319 GCF_000412655.1 Myotis brandtii | reverse complement strand
CCTAGCCTGTAGGCTTGCACTTAGGCCCTGAGCGGCCGGGGTCCTCGGCCACTCTGGGCCTACAGGTGCAGGCACCAAGTGGATGGTCCTGCCCCATGGCTGCTTGCGCTTGTGCCAGCACCAAGCTGCGGCCCAGGTCCACGCCCCACAGCCCGGCGCCCACAATGCAGGGCTGCTTGTCTGGGAGGTATGCCCCCAGTGGCAGCTGCCTCGCGGCCCTGGTCCACACGCCCACAACGCGGGGCTCCTGGCCTCAGGGGCGTGCCCTCCTGGCAGTGGGGGACACACCCCTAGCCCAGTGGACACAACACAGGGGCTC
>NW_005263262.1:0-319 GCF_000412655.1 Myotis brandtii | reverse complement strand
GTGCGAGCTCAGCACCACCCTCCTCACCGGGAGGGGCGGACGGAGCTCTGAGCACGGGGCGACATCCCCAGTCTCATTCCAGCCTCGTCCTCAACTGCAGGCTGTGACCGTGAGGCCCACGCTCCCGACAGCCCCTCATCCTGGGCTGGACAGTCTGTGCCCGAGACCCGCTGCGCAGAGCACGTCCGTGGGGGGGGAGGGGCGTGCCCACCTGTGCCCACGCGCCAGCCTCGCAACGATCTCAACATCCGGCTTCAGTTGGAAACGCGTCCAGATTCTGGAGTTTCAGGCCAAGGGAGAGGGACAGCCACACCTGCCC
>NW_005263261.1:0-319 GCF_000412655.1 Myotis brandtii | reverse complement strand
AAACCGGTTAGGGCTCCGGCTGTCTCTTAAACAGACTTTCAGCGCATCCCCCAACTTTTAGTTGAATCCTCATCCTACTTCCAGAGATACTGGACAACAATGGCTGGCATTTGGGGGGAATTCTTGTGTGTAAATTAAATTTTTCCTTGGACTTACATCCTGCTGTCTTTGAATTCAGCTTTCTTAGTTCTGGGCTAAATAAGTTTTACTTTTCATCTGCTCTTCAGCTTCCAAAATATTGTTGTTGCTTTTTCTTCTGTTAATCCTTGTTAGTATAGGCTTTATTTGTTGTTGATAGATTCCTTATTGTCACTTTAAT
>NW_005263260.1:0-319 GCF_000412655.1 Myotis brandtii | reverse complement strand
GTGTCTCGTGGGCGCTGAGCTGCCACTGGGGCCCCTCACCAGTGCAGGCACCGCGCTGACCCCTCCCCTGGCAGCGGTTCGGAGCCGGGCGTCCCGGCGTGGAGTGAGCACAGACTCCAGCGGGTTGGACGGCAACTACTAATGTTTTGCCCAAAATGAAACCAGTGCGGTCGGCAGCCGCACGTCTTCAAACACGGCTATGCCCGCACCCAGAGCGCGCGTTCGGGAGGCGAGTTGTTTGCAGGGACACTAACCACCCGGCGTAGGGAAGCGCGGCTCTGCCCCTGGCGCGTGGTCCGGAGAGGGTAGCGCAGCGCAG
>NW_005263259.1:0-319 GCF_000412655.1 Myotis brandtii | reverse complement strand
TGTGAGTACTTTTAAGTCCATATTTATGTCATCTTCATAAATATTTTGTTATCTAACTAACAAAATGATTATTTAAAATAAAAAACCACAGTCTTTTTAAGGAATGAGCTTCAAGGGTTTAAGGTGATTTTGATGATGACAATGGTAATGGTGGTGATAGCAGAAGGCAGGGTACATACTGGTCCAGAACACAGACTCTGGAGCCAGACTGCCTGTGTAGAAACCAGGCTCCACTCTTTACTAGCTGTGTGACAGAAAAATTACTTAACCTTTCTTGCCTCAGTTTCCTCAGAAGTAAGGTGGGGGTAATACTTCCTTT
>NW_005263258.1:0-319 GCF_000412655.1 Myotis brandtii | reverse complement strand
ATGATATTCTCAAAAGATAAAACAATAGGAATGAACAACAGCAAGTGACTTCTCCAGGGGGTGCAGGTGGTGGAGGGGGTGATTATAAAGAAATAACATGAAGGCATTCTCTGGGTTATAGAATGTTTCAGTATCCTACATGTGATGGTTGTTATATAAATCTGTACATGTGCTAAAATTCATAGAGCAAGAAAGTCAATAATAAAGAGATATTCTAGCTAACATCTTAGCACACAAAGGTGGCAATGAGTGATGGACTGATTTGACAACTGATATTGAGGACCATTACTGCCCACATTCCACACTGCCCCAAGCTGGT
>NW_005263257.1:0-319 GCF_000412655.1 Myotis brandtii | reverse complement strand
GAACAAACAAAATTGAAACAGATTCATAGATACAGAAAGGGAACTGGTGGTTACCAGAGGAGAGGGGTGTTGGGGGTCTGGGTAAAAGAGCTGAAGGGATTAAAAATAATAAATTGGTACTTACAAAATATAGTCAGGAGGACATAAGTAAAGCATAGGGAATATAGTCAATAACTATAACGAATGACAATGTGATACTATGTATGGTGCCGGTGGGGTACTGGAAATATTGAGGGGAACACTATATACCAGTAAAGTGTATGATTGTAACCACTAAGCTATACACCTGAAACCAACACAGAATAAAACTGAAAAAAAA
>NW_005263256.1:0-319 GCF_000412655.1 Myotis brandtii | reverse complement strand
TCCGGGGCCTGCGGGAACCGACCTAGCGAAGCCAGTGGCCCTAAGTTGCCAGAGCGCGTCGCCCGTCCCAGGAGGACAGGGAAACTCGCTAGAATGGTTGCGTGTCTCTCTCTCTCTCCATCTCGCCTCTGCGGATAGAATCTAACGGGAAAGCAGGGCCCCTGGGGAGGAGGCCTGGCCGGGAAGTGAAGCACTGCTGCTCAGTCGACAGTGGGAGCGTGGGGCGGGCGAGGAGGCGGTAATGAACCTGGGCTCAGTTTCTACTCTGTGTCTCCGTCTCAGGCCATTAACTTCCCAGGGGGACTCGGCCAGTGGCCAC
>NW_005263255.1:0-319 GCF_000412655.1 Myotis brandtii | reverse complement strand
AATGGAAGCCTCTACCAGAGACTTTGCTCACATTTTCATTGTTTAACCATTCATCAATTAATAGTTATTTATTTGAATCATTGCTACTTTGTGGTTATCATAAATAAAGCCACCATAAATAATCACATACCTGTTTTCCTGTGGTTATAGATACATTGATTTCTCTTGGGAAAACTCCTAGGAGTAAAATGGCAGGATCATCTGCAAATGTATGTTTAACATGATAAGAAACTGCCAAACTGCTTTCAAAGTAGCTGAAATATTTTACATTCTCACCAAATGTATAAGGATTCATTTGCCCACATCCTTGCCATCATGT
>NW_005263254.1:0-319 GCF_000412655.1 Myotis brandtii | reverse complement strand
CAAAGATCGCCAAAGGCTTTTCTTGACTTCCTTTTTCCAATGCAGCATAACTCCTATGTTAGCTATTACTCCTGGCACACAACACGCAGACTTCTTGCTAGATGCAAGATTTCATTGAATTTGGGTTTTTCCCCCTGACCATTTTTCTTCTACTAGGAATGTGAGATACTGTTTCTGTTTTGTATTCTCCTTTTAATAGAATATAAAATGACATTGGGAAAACTAAAAACCAATGTGTAGTATAATCAGTTTCTAGAATACAGTGGGGAAAAGTTTGGCTATTTGTGGGGTATGTTTCCAGAAATTTCTAAAGAAGTGG
>NW_005263253.1:0-319 GCF_000412655.1 Myotis brandtii | reverse complement strand
GACTAAGGCAGATGGGATACCAGTGGCTGGTGGTGGGCACGGCGGTGCCACCTGCAGCAGACGGGGGCCCTGTCCTGGGCATCGCTGCTTCAGCCACATGTCCGTTCTGAGTGGAAGGCAGGATCGCTGTCCCATGGGCAGATGTGGGGAAGGAAAGCAGAGAGGGTGAGACGCATGCCCACAGCCACACAGCGGGCCCGGGACGGAGTCAGGACAGGAGCCCCCCCACGGCCGCTCCCTGGTGCTCTGGGGCCTGCTGCCAGGCCGCTGAGGAAGCCAGGGTGTTAACCCCCAGCTCCCAGCAGGCGGGACGGGGAGT
>NW_005263252.1:0-319 GCF_000412655.1 Myotis brandtii | reverse complement strand
AGAAAGCATCCCAACATTATGAATATGATATTTGCAACATCTCCAATACCGCAGGAGAAATGACAACTAAAACAATTCCGTGGCCCATGAATACAAATTTTTTGGGGTGATTCTCATGCTATCTAACACCAAACACGAGGGGAAGTGGGAAGGGGTGTCCTAGAGGGAGCCTACAGCCCCATTAAGCAAGTCAAGATAAATATCTTACTTTTGCAAATTTCATAAAAATATATGATTAGTGAGCAAAGGCCAGAACCCCTTTGCAAGGGGCCAATCTACCTCTCTCTCAGCTGCTTTTCCTTTATTTATTAATTTTTTT
>NW_005263251.1:0-319 GCF_000412655.1 Myotis brandtii | reverse complement strand
GGGAGGAGGAGGAAGTGAGGACAGGGCCAAGACATGAATACGAACATATTCGAATCACAAGACCCAGATTAATCACCAATGATCAACATCACCAACTTTAACATGCATAGTTTCATAGTTTCCTCAAGCTGGTGGCAGGAGAGAGAAATTGCAAATATGAGGGGGGTTTGGCAAACTCTTGCTGACTTGAAGATGGAGGGGCCACGTGAGAAGACACATGGCCACCTAAAGGAACATAAGACAGCACAGAACAAGGACTTCCATTCCACAACTAAGTACTGGGTAGGAAGACTGCAGAATCTCAGAAGGAAGGTGGGTA
>NW_005263250.1:0-319 GCF_000412655.1 Myotis brandtii | reverse complement strand
ATTTGTGCTGTGAATTTACTTAAGCTAATTTAGTAAACAATTAAAGAAAGTGAAATTATTTGAAAAATTAAAGTGTGCAACTTTATTAAAGAAGCAAGGCAATTAAACCTATGCATCTGGCTTTGGAAGCACAGATAGGCTCTCAGCTCCTCTGAAGAGCAACTGGGGTGGGGTTTTCTCCTTATAGACCCTCCTGTCATAGGTTTAAAACCCTCCTCTAGATATCCTGGTGCAGATGAGCTCTGAAGGCCCCCCTTTTCTTTGTTATGGTCCTTCCACAATTTATGAGAAGCACCTGGCAACTTGACCTTGAGAAACC
>NW_005263249.1:0-319 GCF_000412655.1 Myotis brandtii | reverse complement strand
ATGACAGTAGAAAAATGGAGACAATTTAAATATCCAACAAAGAGGGATCTGCTATACAGTTCATCATAGAGTCATGTGATGGAATATTATGCAGCCAGTAAAAATCGCTTTTGTGAAAGTTTTCATTGCAGAGCAGAATGCTCATGAGATGATGTAAAGCGAAAAAAATTAATGTTATTTCTTCTTTTAAAGGCAGAGCTTAATTTAAAGGAATGAAGCGCTTGCCATGGGTGACTCACGCCATCGGGGGACTGCAGAGGGGGGTCAAAGCAAAGCTCAAAGGCTTCTGGGAACCAGTGTCGCTGCAAGGCCCTAACTC
>NW_005263248.1:0-319 GCF_000412655.1 Myotis brandtii | reverse complement strand
CGGGTCATATTCTGATTCTGACTCTGAGGTGAGAGAGGAACGAAAACCTCTCCCCAAAGTGTTGAAATGGTGAGCTAGATGTGACTAAAGTCACTTGCCCGGGTAGAGACAAGGGCTGACTGACAATATCCTCAGTGAGTTTCCTTCCTTATTGCCCTGGCCTTCAGCACCACATCCAATTGCTTAAGTGTAATGAAGGTCATGACCAGCTCTCCATGTAATGGAATATTATTACTCTCTGAAGCTACAGGGTGCCCTATCTAGTCTCAATGAATATACATTGGAGCTTGGCTCTTCCCTGTGTGAGGCAACCAATTGA
>NW_005263247.1:0-319 GCF_000412655.1 Myotis brandtii | reverse complement strand
GAGATGTGTCAGAACTGAGATGTGCAGATGAATAGGATTTCACCAGGCAGAGCACTGAGGAGAGGGAATTCTCCAGCAGGAACAGCATGTGCAAAAGATGGGAGTCAGAGAAAGGGTAATAATTCAGAAAATATCAGATTCTATGTTTCAGTTGCAAAAGTGGCAGAAGTGGAGGCTGAATTAAAAGACAAATAGATGATATGAAATGAGTAGGTCCTTAGAAAGGAAATCTCAATGGCAGAAGAATAAAACACATCAGAAACTATCGGTAAGATTTTTTGCTTCTTTTTTAAAAAATTATTTTTATTGATTTCAGAGA
>NW_005263246.1:0-319 GCF_000412655.1 Myotis brandtii | reverse complement strand
TTATACTCCCTCTGTGCCCACAGGCCACCTCACCCCAGGAAACATCAGAATCATGTTACCATGGAAATTTAAACTTCTCTGCCGCTTCTCACTGTTTACAGTAAAAAGAATCCCCTTTGTCAGTGACAGTAAAAATTGCTCAATTGGTGCCAATGATGACTATAGTTTATAATACTGTGCTGAATACAGGAAATTTGCTAAGAGACTAGATTTCGGGTGCTCTAACTACAAAATAAATACATAAAAGAGAATGGTAGCTGTGAAAAGATGAACATGTCAATCGGCTTGACTGTATTATAATCATTTCACTATGTATGTG
>NW_005263245.1:0-319 GCF_000412655.1 Myotis brandtii | reverse complement strand
CCCAAAAAACAAAAACAAAAACACAAAACTACCTAAACTGATTGATGACCTAGACATAGAGTCAATTTAATTGAAAATTTCTTTTCCCTTGAGAGGGAATCATTCATTCAATAAGTATATGCAAACCTACTATATGTCAGGCTCTGTTTTAGGCTCTGGGGACAACAGTTATCCAAAGAGTTAGAGTTAATGACCTCATTGAACTTACATTCTATTGGGGGAGGCAGATAAGTATATATGATGTCAACTGATAATTCAAATGGTGCTATTGAGAAAAATATAGAAGGAAGCAGGGAATGAGTGAGGGTGATGAGTGCAG
>NW_005263244.1:0-319 GCF_000412655.1 Myotis brandtii | reverse complement strand
AGCCCTGCAACATCCACCCCACTCTCTGTATCGCGAAGAACAGAGAGATTGTTCTACAACATGAGGTTCCCCTGAAAGCACCATATTCATGATTTTAAACTAAAGGAAGAAAACTAAGACACCTGGCAAGTACTCCCCAACTCCAATTTGTACTCAGCCCATGAATATCTTTCACTAAGTGCTAATGCCCACTCTCTGTTTAGTCCATACTCAGCACATTGTCAGAACAGTGGAGGCAGAGTCGGGGCCTCAGCAAGCACTGCGGGTTAAGGGAACTCCTGCCCAGAACACAGTGGGTGCTCAGTAAAGGCTTCAGAAA
>NW_005263243.1:0-319 GCF_000412655.1 Myotis brandtii | reverse complement strand
CATTGAAGGTGGTGGGGGACACAGCGCCCTGCTTCCCCGTCGCCCGGAAGTGACCGAAACTCTTCCTCGCGCTACATCGCCTGGCTCTCTAAGCCGCGGGTCCTCCGCTGCCTCCTCACCTACAGAGACTGCAGAACAGGCCTCACCGAAGGTGTGCGGACAGGGCCTCAGCCTCCAGCCCAGCGACCCCGCCCAGCTCCTGCCCGGGCCCTCAGGGAGGGGCAGAGTCGCCGGGGCCTGGACACGTCTGCGGTGGCAGTGACACGGTCACGCTGCACTTGCAATAATTTACATGCCCGGAGGGAAGATGGATGCAGAC
>NW_005263242.1:0-319 GCF_000412655.1 Myotis brandtii | reverse complement strand
TGCAGGGAAGAAACCTGACAAACACTAACTCACCCAGATGACCAAGTTCACTGAAATCCTAACTCCAGGCAACTCCTGAGAAAGACATCAGACACATCACAACTGAAGGACATTCAACAAAATACCTCAACACCACTCCTCAAAACTGTCAAGGTATCAAAAACGAGGGATGTCTGAGAAACTGTCACAGCCTAGAGGAGTCTAAGGAGACATGGACAAGTGAATGTAATGTGATGGATCCTAGAACAACCACCAAAAAAAAGGCCATTAGGTAAAAACTAAAGAAATCTGCATGAAGTGCAAATCTGGTTAAAATAAT
>NW_005263241.1:0-319 GCF_000412655.1 Myotis brandtii | reverse complement strand
AAAAAAAAAAAGATCAGGATGGTGATGTTCATGAACTGGTGTGAGTGACGCCACAATGACAATCGAGGCGCAGTTGAGCTCGGGCCTGTGGAGGGGGGTGGGCAGGGAAATGGCATTTCTGTCCTAGAGGTTTCCAACCCAGGTCTTTGGCCCAAGTCGGTAGACTCAATAGTCTCCTTTTCTCTCGATGGTGTGTCCACAGTTGAGCAAACCCTTGTTCTCGCGCCTCATGTGGTAAACAAAATTACAACGTGCGCGAGGAGAGAGAAAGTGCAGGAAGGAGCGCCGATGAATGGACCCACGGTGTAGCCGTGGTGGC
>NW_005263240.1:0-319 GCF_000412655.1 Myotis brandtii | reverse complement strand
TGGCAGCCAGTGTGGGTGGACAGAGGATCACAGTTAGTTGCCCACCTGGAAAGGTTCTGGATGGGGTGTGGCCCACCCTGGTTGTCTTGACCAAAGGGGTGTGGTGTCCTTTACACTAGTCCAGGGTCAGGTGGGCCCAGCCCAGGGGGCCCACCACAAACTGTGTGTGTGGGGTCCTGGATGATTATGAGAGACAGGACGGTCACTGGGGGGCCCTGGGGCAGGGCGAGAGGGGCTCAGGCCAGCGGCTCCTGCAGAGTCTCCCCCAACCCCCACCCCGCGTGGGGGCCCGCCTTCCTCTGGGCGAGGATCCTGTGTC
>NW_005263239.1:0-319 GCF_000412655.1 Myotis brandtii | reverse complement strand
GACTTTACTCAGGAACTATGGCAAAGGGGAAGATAGACCTCAGTTAGAACTGGCCTCAATTCTAAATACAGCGTGAGCAAGTGTGGACTTATAGCCAAGGAGCAGGGTGGGGTCAGTGGATAGAAAATTGCTAAGAGGAAACATCAGGGTCAGGGGCATTCTGGCTAAACCTGCTTGGTAGATTTCTTGCTGAAGGCAGTCTGGAGTGATCTCCTATCACCTAAGGGAGTGTGGGGATAAGGAATTTGATCAGACATCGAAGGTGATTGGACATTCAGAGTGGGGAGTCTTGATAAACTGAATTAACGTGTTATTTTTT
>NW_005263238.1:0-319 GCF_000412655.1 Myotis brandtii | reverse complement strand
CTGTTTCCCTGGCAACCGAGGCCTCAAAATAAACAGGATTCTGCTCAGACGGGCCAGTAGTCCATTCAGTGCAGCCATTTGCCCCTAGACAAACCACGCTAAAACAACACCCGGATGGTTGCTGCCACTGTCTGCTGTCTCGGCCTCCCTTCCCTGCTGGCCAATAGCTCCGCGTTCCTGGGCCTGCTGCTAGCTGTCCAGAGTGGGGAGCGCTTAGAGCTCTGTGTACGTTTCTGTGGGTGGTTGTCTAAAGGCAGGTCCCCTCTGCTGATAAACAAGGCCAGGGAGAGACCCAAAGGCTGACATCTCAGGTCCCCCC
>NW_005263237.1:0-319 GCF_000412655.1 Myotis brandtii | reverse complement strand
ATAAGAAAGTGGGAGAAAGCAAGGCAGAGATTAGATTATAGGATAGTTAAGATTCTGTGGTCTCTTGAGGATTGTTAGGTTGCTGAGGCATCTGAAAAAGAAGCTATTCAAAGGTGTGTTAATGTTGGTGCACGCGAAAAATGGACAGGCCTTGCGGACAGGTAAAGATGGACCTTTTCCTAAAGAAGTTACAGGCCTAGGGCATGACTGCCCACCAGCACCTGCCCAGTTAGGAATTTATGGCCAGATCACCTTGTGAGGTTACTTTTGGTCACTGGACTGGTCACATGTATTATAGAGCCCCTTTTCATCCACAGGA
>NW_005263236.1:0-319 GCF_000412655.1 Myotis brandtii | reverse complement strand
TGGCCAGCAGCAGAGCACTCTTCCTCTCCCTCTGTGCTCCCCAGGCTCCCACTGGTCAGGAAGATTTTGTGTTTACAGGGAAAGGGCAGGGGCATCTGCAGACAGGAAGTGATCCCTGCCACGCCCTGCACGAGGCTGAACAAAAGAGACTGCTGGGCAGGGGTGATCACATGGTATTTTGTGCCTAAGCGCTGGCAGAATTTTAGCTATAAGGTTTTGAAAACTTGATGAGGCTAGGAATAATAATTTCAAAGTTATAAAGAATTTCCTGTTTGTAAGAGGAGAAATAATTAATAGATATTTAGGGCAGCTTGTTGTT
>NW_005263235.1:0-319 GCF_000412655.1 Myotis brandtii | reverse complement strand
AATTTCATTTTCTCTGATTGACACACAATCTCGTTACCATCTGGGCCTAGAGACCCCAGGGACTTGCAGAAAATCTCATAGCCTTTAGATTTAACAACGTCCACCTGTTCCTGTAACCTGAAGGTATAGAACAGTTCAACAGGCATTTGGGGCTACTATTCTAGGAGGATTGGACCAAGTGTCCAAAATTCTACACTCCTCTTGGCTTTCCACGTGCTGCCCCCCATGTTTTCCTGTTTTCCTCTTGACTCTGCAGTGTCTGGTTTCTCAGGCTCGCCACTGAGGACAGTTTAGGCTGGGTAATTATTTGTTGGGGGGG
>NW_005263234.1:0-319 GCF_000412655.1 Myotis brandtii | reverse complement strand
TGAAAGAGAATTATTGATCAGCTGCCTCCTGCACGCCGTCCACTGAAGATCGGTTCATAGGTCCATGCTCAACCACTTAGCCACAGTAGCTGGAAGAATACATTATTTTAATCGTACATCTGAGTCTACTGAAATGATTTTTTAAAAAATTCCTAGAGGTTGCCTGAATTTATGGCAAAATGGATCAGGTAGATGAGATATACAGGTGAGAATTTCATGGGAGACAGTTACCAACTTCTCAGAAGTAAGTCATGTTAGCTGGATTGATATTGACAGACAACATTTCTAGGCTCCCTAAGTTATTAATTTCATTCCAAAG
>NW_005263233.1:0-319 GCF_000412655.1 Myotis brandtii | reverse complement strand
CCCTCTCCCTTTTTCTCTGAAATCAATAAAGATATATTAAAAAGAGGAAAATAAGTTGTTTGTTCAAGAAGAAAAATTGGAAATTTATCAGTCAATACCTTTAATTACACGAGGGGTTATTATAAACAATAGTGCTCAATTATTTTCCTTTGCCAGGCAGAAAGAAAAATAAGAAAAAACAAGTTTTCACCCACAGCAAGAAGAGTTTAAAGGCTATAATGAACCTCATTATAGAATTAAGAGTCCATGTGACTGGGCTGCATTAGCAAAGGGCACAGCCTATGCATGGCTGCAAGATAAGAAGCTCCTGATGGAGACT
>NW_005263232.1:0-319 GCF_000412655.1 Myotis brandtii | reverse complement strand
CTAGGGCCAAGGCAAAGTAAGAGTTTGCAACATGGCTTTTTGCTTACACAGTTCTGGTTTTAATATTCGAATTGCGATTGCTTCGGCTGTCGTAAGCAGTCGTTTTCTCAATCCTTTGGAAAAACGCTTTCCAACAGTGTAAAAAACTTTGAATGACGTCTTGGTGTCAACTTGATGGCCGCTTTCGATCAGGTGTTCCAGAATTGAACTGTTAATGACTCTGACAGTACCCTTCCACAACGAGGCAGGACAATGCTCAGAAATCCTTTTGGACAGACGCCGGGTAGTGTATCCAAGATATCTTACACCACAGGTGCAA
>NW_005263231.1:0-319 GCF_000412655.1 Myotis brandtii | reverse complement strand
GGGGGGGGGGGGGGGGGGGTGCACGCCCCATGACTGGCCGGCACTGGCTGCTCTGAGGCTTGGATCCCAACATTGCTGGCCTGTCTACTCAGTGCACCTGACTCGGCCAAGGCTGCTCTCAGAGCCTTTGACGCCACCGTGTGTACAGATAGGCTTTCTGATCACCGGCTCCTAAACGATCCCCAATCTCCAGATGGTGCTGCCTTAATAAAAGACTCAATTTCACTCCAAAGTCCAGCATCAGCAGGTCTCCGTGCCCCTCAGGCATCCTCCCGAGGAGCCGCCGTGGTTCTCCAGGCATCGCCCCGGCACCCAACAA
>NW_005263230.1:0-319 GCF_000412655.1 Myotis brandtii | reverse complement strand
AGCTAGTTTACTATATTAGTACACATTACATATAGCATAAAACTATATAAAATATGTTTTAAGGTTGTCTTTTTATCAGAATATTTTAGAAAATATTATTGACTCTCAAAAATAATTATCTATTAAAATGCAAGTTACAAAATAGAGTATACAATAGTAACATATTTGTTCAATAAAATGTTGTGGCATGTACTTTTCTAGGCCTAACAGTTCATTGTACCTGTGAATGTATTACCAAATTATGGTAATCCTGTCATCATAGAGCTTACATGGAGTTAGCATTTTATATTAGGGACTTGAGGCCCAATGCATGAAGATT
>NW_005263229.1:0-319 GCF_000412655.1 Myotis brandtii | reverse complement strand
TTTTTTTCCATCAAAAACATCAACTACTATTGGAGCATCTGGTTTACAGAAGATAACCAATGTTACTTCAAAGAGTTCCTGTAATCCCAGCCAAAGATAAAACAAAACATAAAAATGTGTGATCTTTATCTAGCCTGTGCAGCCATACCGTGAGTAAATCTAGCGTTTCTGCTAGTCATCATGTTAGCACACAGCCTCGCAAGTAGGCAATACAGACGCTTGTGATACGAAGGGATCTAGTGAAATAAACGACCACCAACATCACATTCGCTCTGAGATTCTAGGTTCTCAGTCTTTCATGTCTTAAATCCCTCCTAGC
>NW_005263228.1:0-319 GCF_000412655.1 Myotis brandtii | reverse complement strand
GGGGGCAGACCCATCTTCTGTTCGGAAGAATTCAAAGTAATTTATGGAGATGCCTCCCCGCTCCTTACGTGTGGCCACAAACAGTCACTGCCTTCCAAAGAGGGCAGGATGGGGAAGGAGACAGGACAGAGCCACCTTAGGGCGGAGGAACCTGACATACACTCCCTGCAGCCAGGCGATCGAGGCCGACATCCACAGTGCCGAGTCGTGTGGATAGCACGGACCCTCGATACAACGGGATGAGCATGGCGTTTCGCCTCTGCCCACAGCACATCGCTCAGTCTGATCACGAGGAAGACCCCAGGCAAATCCCAATGGA
>NW_005263227.1:0-319 GCF_000412655.1 Myotis brandtii | reverse complement strand
TCGGTTCTAGAGCAAGGTGTCAGTGGGGTTCATTCCTTCTGAGGGCTGAGAATCTGTTCCAGAACACTCTCCTGTCTTTCGGTGGTTTGTTAGCAATCCTAGGTGATTCTTGGCTTGTAGGTGCATCACCCCAGATCTCTGTCTTCATGTTCATATGGCGTTCTCCCTGTGTGTGTCTATCTCTGTGTCCAAACTTCCCCATTTTATAAGTACACAGTCATATTGGACTAGGACCCACCCTAATGACCTCATCTTAACTTGATAATCTGCGAAAACCTTATCCTATACTAGAGGCCCAATGCATGAAAATTCATGCAAG
>NW_005263226.1:0-319 GCF_000412655.1 Myotis brandtii | reverse complement strand
GCAACTTGGAAGAACATAGCAGCAAGGTAGTGTCTATGGTAGAAAATGACTGAAGGTACCCTCTGCTTCCCAATCCTTTCTCCTCATCTCCCACTCATCTGCTCCCCGCCACGCCTACCCCAGGAGTCATTCGGGGAGTGTCTGGGAAAGAGGAACAGATCTGCAACCAGAGCAAGCTCTCTGGAAGGGGTCACATTTTTATTATTATTGATTTCAGAGAGAAACATCGACGTGAGAAACATCAATTGGTTGCCTCCTATATGCGCCCTGAGGATCGAACCCACCTTTTGGTGTACAGGATGATGCTCCAATCAACTGA
>NW_005263225.1:0-319 GCF_000412655.1 Myotis brandtii | reverse complement strand
AAAATTATAGAAATGCAAGTAATAGACTTACAAAAATCTTAAGATCAAATAACATTTAAAAACAAAACAAGACTACGTAATGCTTTATTTAAAGACATAACAAGAGTCACAAATAAAATAGAAATTGCTTATGGTTTTTTTATAGACAAATCTGATATTTTCAAAATATTATTGTGCTAAGCTAAATAAGTTAGTCAGAGAAAGACAAATATGATAGGATCTCATTTATGTGTGGAATCTAATGACAAAATAGACTGATGAACAAAAGAGATCTGGAGACATGGAAATATGGAACATATTTGCTTAGAGCTGATAAAAA
>NW_005263224.1:0-319 GCF_000412655.1 Myotis brandtii | reverse complement strand
GGTCTGGCTTTATTTTCTCAGGGATTACTTAATAAGCATTGTGTGCATCTGGGTCAGGAAGAGAGAGCTTCTAACCCAGGCTGTGCACAGCTTCCCAGCCAGGAAACAATAGATGAGTGAGTCGACCTCATTGTCTACGGAATACATTCAAACTTTCTGAAGATTAAATGAGATGATTATGTAAAGCAACGAGCACCTTGGACAGGCCCTGGGAAATGTCTAGGACATTCCAGTTGTGCATTCCAGTTGTGATCGCGATAAAGCTAATGATACATTGAGAACAATGCTGTTTTTACTTCACTACATTTGTTTGACATCA
>NW_005263223.1:0-319 GCF_000412655.1 Myotis brandtii | reverse complement strand
CACTCTCTGTAAAAATCAATGGGAAAATATCAGGTGAGGATTTAAAAAAGAAAAGAAAAGGGGGGCCTAAAAGTGGAACAAAGAGTGGCTAAATCACAGGGGTTACCCATAACTCAGCCTTTCCACCCCCAAGACTTACACGTGGGCAACAAGACGGAAAGCACCCTCAGTGTGGTCTTTTCACACGGGAATATTATGCAGCTGTAAACGTGGATGAACCACAGCTGTCATCATGATGTTGAAAGGGCCAGCCCGCCGGGGGCCCCGAGTGTCCCCAAACATTCTTGGTGGCAGTGCCAGACTGAAGACCTTATCTCTT
>NW_005263222.1:0-319 GCF_000412655.1 Myotis brandtii | reverse complement strand
GTGGAGGGAATTTACATGCCCAGCTGCTCTACCAAAGCCTGAGCTGGAAGTTAAATCAGGATTTGGGGGAAGGCAATGGATGGAGGCAGGTATTAGGAAGCTCTGTTGTGGCTATAGGCACAAGCCTTGTCTCCAGCCCAATGTTATCAATAATAAAACCCATATCTTTCTCTATTGAATGATTATAGAAAATGCTTAGGATAAAATGTTAAATGAAAAAAGTCTCAAAAGTTGCGCAGCACTTAAGTACACCATGGTTACAATGTTGTAAAAATGATGAACAGGAGAAAAATCAGAAGGAAATGGAGTAAAATGGTGT
>NW_005263221.1:0-319 GCF_000412655.1 Myotis brandtii | reverse complement strand
GTCATCTGATCTAATTAGCATATTACGCTTTTATTATCATAGATAGTCCCAGTAGTTCAAGGATACCAAATACTTGGGAGGAAAAAAAATATATATCTTGGTCTTGGAAGTTCCCTGTGGTGGAGCTTAGAGGCAGTCACAATAAATGAAAGTGAGCTAGCATTGCTGTCTTTCTCAACATATGCCCAAGAATGCCACCCAATTATGATGATTCCTGAGATATGTCTTTAGGAGAATGACATTATTGGAAGGCAACTGAAATATATGAGAATATAGAGGATGTTTTTTGTTGATTCTCTTTGAGTGAAATGGGAGGATT
>NW_005263220.1:0-319 GCF_000412655.1 Myotis brandtii | reverse complement strand
TGTTTTAGGAGAAGGAGGTATGGTTGATAAAAATTTGCCTGAATTGTTTATACAGCACAGATAAATATCATTTCCATCTGGAGCTCAGTCAGAAGGGCAGAAAACTCATCTGTTGAGAAAGAAAACAACAACAGTATATCTATTTCACTGTACTTTTACTGCCCAAGCTCCTCTCCCCAGTTTGATTGCAAATATACAATCTTTCAATTAAAAATACTGAAATCATTATTTTGGATTGCAACCATTTATCCAATTTCCTCATTTACCCCTCCTTCGTCAACAACAAAACTGCCAATTCCTCACTTCTCCAAGCTCTTAA
>NW_005263219.1:0-319 GCF_000412655.1 Myotis brandtii | reverse complement strand
CTGATAATGAACTTGTTTTCAAAATGTAAACAGAACTCTTAAAACTCTAAAATAAGAAAACACCCAGTCCAGTTTTTAAAACAGGCAAAAGATGTGAACAAGACAGCTCACCAGAAAAGAAAGACAGATGCAGCCCTGGCCAGTGTGGCTCAGTGGTTGAGCGTTGTCCATGCACCAGGAGGTGGCTGGTTCTGTTAAGGCCAGGGCACATGCTGGCTCCATCCCTGGTGTGAGGCGTGCAGGAGGCAGACCAGAGATGTTTTGCTCTCACATCCATGTTTCTGTCTCTCTCCCTTTCCCTTCCTCTCTCTCTAAAAAT
>NW_005263218.1:0-319 GCF_000412655.1 Myotis brandtii | reverse complement strand
CAGCCCCACCCCCATTGGGTGAGATCCAGACCCGGCCTCCCTACCCTTGTCAAGCCACCCAGGAAGGGGGGCGCAGCCTCAGGTCCCCCAACCTAGCGCTGGGTGGCGGGGCACAGCCTCAGGTCCCCCATCGTATCCTCAAGTCTCCTGGCTCGGTGCTGGGGCGGGAGGCATGGCCTGAGGTCCCCCGGCCCAGCACTGGGGTGGGGGGTGCACCTTAAGGTACTCAAGCCCCGCCAGGTGGGGGCATGACCTGAGGTCCCATGGCCTGGTGCCAGGGTAGGGGGCACAGCCTGAGGTCCCCCGTCAAGCCCCACCA
>NW_005263217.1:0-319 GCF_000412655.1 Myotis brandtii | reverse complement strand
TCTGGCCAATGCCGTACTTGAGAGGGTGCTGCCATTTGTCGCAGTACCCACTGGGGCCACCAGGTGGCGCACACGTACCTTTCTTTGCAATCAGTTCTTTCTTTCATTTGGATCGAACTGGGTCCCCAGGTACAACCTCTCCTCTTGAAATTCCTTCTTACATCCTCAAACTCTTCTTGTCGGCAGACCGTGCTCCTTCCCCACGTTCTGTTGCTTTCATCCGAAGTCACTAAACAGGGAGCATCATTCACTCACCAAGTAAGAAACTTTAAAGTCAGAAGAATCAAATCATTTGTAAAAAAACAAACAAACAAACAAA
>NW_005263216.1:0-319 GCF_000412655.1 Myotis brandtii | reverse complement strand
ATCCCTTTCCAACCTCTGTTACCATCATCACATCTCCTCTGACTCTGAGACTCCTGCCTCCGTTTTATAAGGATCCTCATGATTATATTGAGCCCACCCAGGTAATTTAGAATGATTTGCCCATTTCAAGATCCATAACTTTAATAACACCTGTAGAGTCCCTTGTGCCATGAAGGTAACGTATTCAGAGCTTCAGAGTTAGCATGTGGAGATCTTTATGGGGACATTATTCAGATGACCATACTCATAGAATTTGTATCAATTTATCATTTAATTAATTAATTAATTCCTCACCCGAGGATATTTTTTCCATTGATTT
>NW_005263215.1:0-319 GCF_000412655.1 Myotis brandtii | reverse complement strand
AGGGAGAACAGCTGTGGGTGGACTCACCTGCACCGCTGCCCTTAGCGGGTCCTGGTGCACCTGCTGTACCAGGTCCCAGCAGAACCCCCGGGACAGGCTGAGAGGAAGCTGAGGAACCGGCGCTCAGCACGTGTGGGCCCTCTTTCCTGGACGCACTGCCTGTGTGTGCCTCACCCGCGGCTGGGCTCAGACTCGGTGCCAGGCACACGGGGGGGAAGCATCACGGTGCTCTGCGGGCTCCGGGCCTCCCGCCCACCCTGTCCCACGCAGTGGGAAGCCCCTGTGCACGAATGGAAGTTGGGGTGTCACTCGGCTGAGG
>NW_005263214.1:0-319 GCF_000412655.1 Myotis brandtii | reverse complement strand
AGGACACTGGAGAATATTCTGGAATTCCAGAAGATGGCCCTGGGAAGGAACATTTCTTCCATGACATGTTTCACCGCCACTAAGCGCCCACATGACTCAGCCTTCTGCCAGGTCTGCTCGCTGTGGCCAGTGGGAGCAGCAGGTTGAAGTGCAGCTTCCAATGCCTTTGTTCACTCATTCATTCCCTGAGACTCCTTATAGAACTCGTACCGAGGGTAGGGTGGGTGTTGGGTCAAGGTGAACTGAAGTCACTACCATTATCCTTTGTGAGTGTTCACTCCACCCCTGGCACTGGGCTGCCGGCTCTGATCTTGTTCTC
>NW_005263213.1:0-319 GCF_000412655.1 Myotis brandtii | reverse complement strand
ACGCCCGAGCCTCGTCCTGTTCCTCTGAAATGGAGACATCAGGGCTGTGTCCGCGTCGGGAGGGGCTGTCACAGGCACAGGTGACGAGGCCGCATGCGGCCCGAGCGTGTGTCCCGGGAAACAGTGACTGTTCGTCGACACCGTCCCCTCCCTCCCGCCCCACTTCCTGCTCCTGGAGGTGGCTCCCTGCAGAGCCCTCCTGCCCGTGGCCTTGGTGACGGAGAAGGGCCCCTGGGCTTTCCTGAGAGGCCCACGCAGACCTCAGAGGCCCACTCCCAGCCTCACTGAGGAGCCACTGGGCTGCCTGCTCCGCCCCTGG
>NW_005263212.1:0-319 GCF_000412655.1 Myotis brandtii | reverse complement strand
ATCACAAAAATGTTTAATCACAAAAGGCAATTTCATGTAGTTCGAATTAACATTTTGGAATATTGACAATTTTTATGGTCCAACCAGTAAATTTAAAAATTAAGGAAAAAGGTAAAAATAAACAGTAAGCAATTGAGACCATTTTTTTCTTTATGATTTATTTTAGACAGTAGTAAAATATAAGAACTCATTTATTTCTTATTTTTAACCACATGTAATTATAGATAGCATTGAATACATCTCTGTTATAGTGATATTATAACTTTTCATTTTTTCAAGGTATCCTTTTATTTCTTCTTTCTTAATGAAAATTCTTATG
>NW_005263211.1:0-319 GCF_000412655.1 Myotis brandtii | reverse complement strand
GGGATTGAGCCCACAACCCCAGGCATGTGCCCTGACCCAGAATAGAACAAGTGACCTCTTGGTATACAGGACGACGCTCAACCAACTGCACCTGCCAGGGCTCCATACTCTTTTTGAATGAAGTCACTATATGCAGCTCACATATGAGTGGGAAGTTATGCTCCACCTCCTTGGAATTTTTCTACATGGGCGACTTGTCTTATTTCCACCATTTATTCATTCAGTTATTTATTTATGCAAGTATAGACTTACAAGTATTTACTTAATACTTTCAGTTATGATCTGATACTTTATTTTGTTGCTGAAATTATTCAGGCTT
>NW_005263210.1:0-319 GCF_000412655.1 Myotis brandtii | reverse complement strand
CGCCCAGGAAAGCGGTCAGCACAGGTAGTGGGATCCTGGAGGACACGGGGATGAGGGCGTCTGGCTCCGATGGCTGCGAGGACCCCAGGGGGCCCTGTGGGGACCCCTCCCGGCACTGCCCACCCGCCAGTGCTGAGGTCTGGACCAGCCCCGATGGAGACTGGGGCCTGAGGGCCGGCGCTGACCTTGGACTAGGGACTCAGCCTACGGGGTGGGGATGCAAGAATTCAGAGGACCCGGACCTTCCACTAGATTCGAACGAATAACAAAAGGAACGGAGACAGGCGACCCCTGTGGCAGAGGCTTCTAGGGAGGTCTG
>NW_005263209.1:0-319 GCF_000412655.1 Myotis brandtii | reverse complement strand
TAATTAAAAATAAGTTTCAAATGCACAAAATCCTTCCCTAAATGAAACTTTCCCAATGCTTATAGATGTTCCATAGAGACAAAGCCAACCTTCCACCATGAAGAAAGAAAATAATGAGAATGTAACTTTAAAAACAACTCATTAATCTTTGTGATGTATCTATGAGGAAGGTAAGGACTGGCATAAATTATAAATTACATATGAGGTGAAAGCTCAAAAATAAAAAGTGCAAGTATCAGAAGAAAATTTGGGATATGAAAGCCTCTTTGTTTTTCAGTCTCATTCATTCAGGAAGGGAAGAAAAAAATGGTATTTCTCA
>NW_005263208.1:0-319 GCF_000412655.1 Myotis brandtii | reverse complement strand
CAGGGCCTGTGGTCCTTCCCCCACAGAGACAGGCCCCTCCTCCATGGGGGGGTACCCACAATGCTCCCGGGCACCAGAGGGTCAGCAGAGGCCTCAACTTGCCCAGTTAGCAGGAGACTGGGCCGCCTTGTTCTCTCCCAGGCAGATCCTCGATGCCCCCTCTGGGTCAGTTCCAGGGCCAGTCCACTTGTTCTTCAGGCCTCAGCTCAGCCATCGCTCCCTCTGGAAACCCTCCCACACACCAGGCTGAGTTATGTGCTCCTCAGCCGCCCTGTGCTCCCCACCCCAGCTCTGACCACTCCACTGTGTCATTGTCTAG
>NW_005263207.1:0-319 GCF_000412655.1 Myotis brandtii | reverse complement strand
TAAAAGGAAGTATTTCCGTCAGCTCAGGCTGCCATAACAAAATGCCATAGACTGGGGGGATTAACGAACAGAAGTTTCTTTCCTCACAGTTCTGGCAGAGAGAAGTCCCAGATCAGGGTATCTGCCAGCAGGGTCAGTTTCCTGGGAGGGCTCTCTTCTTGGTCTATAGACAGCCACCTTCTTGCTGTGTTGGGAACAGAGAGAATGAGCAAGCTCTCTGGTATCTTATAAGGATACTAATCCCATGATGGGGTCCTGCTCTCATGACCTCTAATTCTAATTATCTCTCAAAGGCTCATCTCCAAATATCACCACTTTG
>NW_005263206.1:0-319 GCF_000412655.1 Myotis brandtii | reverse complement strand
ATCAATAAAAATATATTTTAAAATAATAAAAAAATAAAAACAAAAATTTTAAGTGGATACGGAGGTCCTGAGACCAAAAGGATTAACCGTTGCTGCTGTATGCAATGCTTGCATGGAGGCAAAATACCCATGTAAAGATTTCTCTCATTTTTCAAGGACTTTGTAGTGGTCCGTTGAATGGAGGTCCAGAAGTCCCCTCTTTACCCGCAGGGTATATGCTCCAAGACCCCCACTGGATGCCTGATACCTCAGGTAGTCCAGAGCCCTATACATAGTATGCTTTTTAAAATATCTATAATAATAAAAGTGTAATATGCTA
>NW_005263205.1:0-319 GCF_000412655.1 Myotis brandtii | reverse complement strand
GTTATAAAAGCTGAGGTTGTTTTTCCCTTGTTACTTCCTTATCATGTTTGGATATGGTACCATAAGGAAGTTCAAGAATCTGGGTGGACACTACCACAGAATAAGGGGAACTATAAACTGCCATGCTATATTTTTAAAGAGATTCATATTTTGCATTAAAAGATTTATATGGATTTTACTTAAAAGATAAAATATGTCACCACGTTTGTTAACATTAGCATGCATATTACAACAACCTATGTTAAAGGGACTGAAAGGAAATTACATTGCTCAAAACTGGATTTTCTATGAAAATTTTGCTGATGTCTACATGAGCCTG
>NW_005263204.1:0-319 GCF_000412655.1 Myotis brandtii | reverse complement strand
AGCACAGCCCTTCCCCTCTTCCCAGCAGCACAGACGGGGTTCGCGGCCCGGCTGAGAGGGGGAACTGAGCCGCAGCCTCAGGCCGCGGTGCCCGCGCTGCACTGCCCAGCACACACTCTGCCTTTGCGAGTTTGGTTAACTTCACGGAAAAGGCTCCGTTGGCCTTAAAAACGCATGAATTTGTCTTCCAGAATGAATCCCAGTGGCACCGCACCGCTGGCTTCATTGCGTGCGGGTGGGGGACGGTCGGTTCCCCCAAGTCTCCCCTGAAAGTTCGTTCCTCGGGAAAGGTGGGCCCAGACCCGGGCCCCCACCCGCT
>NW_005263203.1:0-319 GCF_000412655.1 Myotis brandtii | reverse complement strand
GCAGGAGCATCTGGGTCAGGGCTGGCCTTTGATAGGGTGTCCGCTTGCCCTCCCGGCGGGACCAGGCTGCTGTGCCCGCGGGAGCCCCGTGGATGCGTCCGTCCCACCTCCCCAGGCTCTCCCAGTGGGCTTACTGCATCTGAGCCTTTCCATGCTGCGAGCCCCACACCTGGGCCCGGAACTGACGCCAGCAAAGCTTTGCCAAGTGAGCGTGCACGGCCTCCGGGGGCCTTACGGGGGAGAAGGCATTTGGGGTGCTCTCCTCCCAAGTGAGCGCCCAGTGGGTGAAACCAGTCAGGACCCGTTCAGAGCTGGGATG
>NW_005263202.1:0-319 GCF_000412655.1 Myotis brandtii | reverse complement strand
CCAGTGCCATAGTGGGCGCCATGAGGTCCCTCCCACACTGGCCACAGCCACCCTGACTTCTGCCATATCTGGGCTTTGCTTTAGGCTCAAGCCCAACTCAGAAGCAGGCCACCGGGTGCAGCTGTCATTTCTTCCTCCAGAGCAGGCTTATATCACACAGTCCTCCCAGGTGGAGACGCACACACAGAGAAAGGATTTGGAGATAACCTGGCCGTGCCCCAACTCGGGGAGGGAGGAAGGGGAGAAGCCTCTATACCATGGACAGTGGGCTGGGCCAGGGTCAGAAATACAAAACTAAGATGCTGACCTTGGTCTCTAG
>NW_005263201.1:0-319 GCF_000412655.1 Myotis brandtii | reverse complement strand
TTTCCTATCTGCAATTTCTGTTAACTTAATGGTGAACCATCTCACTAATGTCCTGGTCTCTTTACTCTCCATTGTATTTTCCATTTCTTTTCATTTTTTGCCACAATTAGAGTTATTTAGTCATATTTACATTCCAGCTTACAAATTCTCTCTTCGGATGTATTTAATCTGCTGTTTAACTGTCCATTAAGTGTTTAATTCCATTGTTTATTTCTTTGTAATTTCCAGGATACATATGCCCTTCACCTTTTAAAAAATCTACATTTTTCTGTTTTGATGGTATATCATTCTGTTCTTGTACTTAAATCTTATTTGTACT
>NW_005263200.1:0-319 GCF_000412655.1 Myotis brandtii | reverse complement strand
CAGTGCACAAAGGTTCCCTTTTCTCCACATCCTTGCCCACTTTTTCCTACTGCATAAATCCAAGCAACTGGTATATATCGAACCTTTTAGAAAAGACACTTTAGTCATATAAGTTGAAAAAATGTCATAATAAGTGTGTAAATCCCACATCTTCGAAAATCAACAAAAGTGTAATAAATATACAAAGAAATTTCAAAATAGCAAAAAGTTCTCTATTGTGAATGGTGGCCTTTGAAATGTAGTGCGCTGTGCAGGGCACCACCTGAGCAATCGTATCTGGCAGTCTGGACTGAGCATGGGTTGCACAGGGTAACACACC
>NW_005263199.1:0-319 GCF_000412655.1 Myotis brandtii | reverse complement strand
CTGGTTTCCTATCAGCGTTTTCCCATAAAAAAAAAAACAACACAGATAAGATCATGTTTTGTTAAGTCTTAGATAGCAAATTTTTAAAAGTATTCTCCTTTAAGCAGTCAGAAGACAATAGAAAAGATGTTGCTCATGACCTTTACTCTTGGGATTAACCTCTTTGACCTCTTCAGATTTAGGATCTCTAAATTTTTCTGCTATTTCAAAAATATCGGCAGGAAGAAAAAATAGTGGCAGGATTTACAAGTTTTAAGGGAGAGGAAAAAGAAAACAACACTAAAATAATCTTGGAAGCAAATGGACGTATTCATTCTTT
>NW_005263198.1:0-319 GCF_000412655.1 Myotis brandtii | reverse complement strand
GTCGCGACCCACAGGTTGAGAACCGCTGCCATAGGGCTTTCCTCAGTCACCACCTCCTTATTTAGGCTTCCTCTGATCTCCCTACTTAAGTTTCAGCCCCTGGACCCCCCCAATGCCCCCGCCAGCTCTCACCCTCATGCAACACCCCGGACCTTTACTTATTGTGTTTCTTATTTCCTCATGAGGACAGTAACTGTCTCTTTTTGTCCCTGCCATGTACCCAGCACCCAGGATACAGCAGGTTCTCAATAAATATTCACTGTGCCAGCAAGTCAATTAGGGTATTTCCATTTTTAGAGGAGGCTCCACCTAAAGGTTC
>NW_005263197.1:0-319 GCF_000412655.1 Myotis brandtii | reverse complement strand
GTGACTGTTCTGGAGAACTGATTTATGAGTGTCACAAGTGTAGGAAAGTTTTTAGACGAATCTTGAACCTAATTCGACATAAGAGAGTTCACACTGAAGCAAAGCTGTATGAGTGTAGAAAATGTGGGAAGTCCTTTTGTCAAAGGGCTCACCTCACTGAACACTTCAGAGTTCACACTGGAGAGAAGCCATATGATTGTAGAGAATGTGGGATGTCCTTTCGTGATAGGTCTAAGCTCACTGTACACCTCCGAGTTCACACTGAAGAGAAGCCATATGAGAGTACTGAATGTGGGAAGTCTTTTAGCCAAAAATCCAG
>NW_005263196.1:0-319 GCF_000412655.1 Myotis brandtii | reverse complement strand
CATCCTAAGCCCTTCCTTCATTCCACTGTCCCCAGCTGTAATAAATGTACTCGCAAAATCACCTGGACTCGTCTGTGAAATCTTTGCTGCATGAAGTCAGGAACCCACACACTACAGGACGGCCCCAGGAAAACCCACCCCAGGCCTGGTCCCACATACCAGCCTGCAGGGGCTTCGGGGAAGAAGAACTGACAAGGTGATTGGAGCTAATGCAGGAGACTTTCTAAAGAAATTAGCTAAGGAGGAAAAGGAGACTGCTTTTCTTGGAGGTGCGGAGGAGTCAAGGAAAGGATTTTGCTTTGTGTTTTTTGTTTTTTAG
>NW_005263195.1:0-319 GCF_000412655.1 Myotis brandtii | reverse complement strand
GAGGTTTGCTGACCACGGGGCTATGGCCGAAAGAAGCTTCTTAATCACGCAACTGACTCAGTGGAGAGCAGGTGGGCACAAGCGGCTCCTGCCAAGTGTGCGTCAGCCTTCAGCCCAGCCTGGGGTGGGATTAGGGCAAGTTCTCGGTGGGGGCCGGGGTCCCGGTCTGCAGTTCCACAGGAGCCGTGGGCGTGCCTGGGGGGCAGAAGGAAAGGAGGACTTGACCATTGTTAGTGGTCAAACATCAAAACCAAAATCTGACAGTGCCCTCGGCGGTCCGGCTCTGTCTCCTGCTTCAACAGTGTTTGGACGGAACAGA
>NW_005263194.1:0-319 GCF_000412655.1 Myotis brandtii | reverse complement strand
GTTGCTTAGGCTTTTATATATAGAGATTCGTGTGTTTCCCAAAAGCACATCAAGTAGCCTCTGCCAATCCATAGCCATGTTGCAAATAGACTCAACGGTTTATCCCCACATCAGTTTGGGTGCCCTACAGTTGTCAAAGGAACAAACATTTCATCCCCAGAAAGGACCAGAGCCAAATGAGTCTCGCCATTGAACTTGCTGGACTCACTCCATTGTAACTGGGCCCTGACAATTAGAATTAGAGATGGTGCAGTTATTGGGAGTATTTAAATCATATGTGCTGCCTATCTCAGCCTGCCCCAAAGACCTTTCTCCCTTT
>NW_005263193.1:0-319 GCF_000412655.1 Myotis brandtii | reverse complement strand
ATTATGTATATTCTTTATGTTCTCTTCTTTGTACTGACTACCAGCAAGATGAAAGCTGGGAAGAGGAAATGTCAATGTGTCAGATTGAGGATGGAGGTGTCAGAGCCCAGGGCAGGCTGTTTTTAGATATTCCCACTATGGTGTATTGATTATTTCAAACTAAAACCACCTGAAAAACAGCAGGAGCAGGAAGAGCTCTCTGACTCTCCTCTGTATCCCTATGAAAGACAACCTCATCACAAGAGTTCTAAAATCCAGCACCAAAAAGGCCTGCAAAGCCTGATTCAAGCCCAAGACTTTGTAGTGCCTTACTCAAGCC
>NW_005263192.1:0-319 GCF_000412655.1 Myotis brandtii | reverse complement strand
AGAATGTTCCCAGAGACCCTGTGGCAGCTGCAAGGTTTCTATGGCCCGGCCTGAGGAGTCCCAGAGGTCCCTCCACGGCATTCTCTCAGCCCAGTTCACGAAAGAGACCCCTCCTGATGGAAGTTGTAGGAAGACTTGAGCATCTCTCCCCTGGGGTGTTCCAGGGAAGTGAGCCAGCAGGTGTCTCCGGACAGGCCTCCTGGGACAGCCCGCGGGGGCACTGCCCTGAGGCCGGGAGAGCCACTAAGAGAAGGAACAGCAGCGGTTTGGAGACAGGTCCCTGTCACCCCACAGCAGCTGTGTCTGTGCCCTTACTGAA
>NW_005263191.1:0-319 GCF_000412655.1 Myotis brandtii | reverse complement strand
CTTGCTTGTTTCTGGAATTTAACAAGGGTCAGACCAAAGCACAGGGAAAACTGATTCATGTTTTCCACACTGGACACTTATTGATGTCTACAAGCCACTTGCAAGAGGCATCTTTCTATGCCCCAGACCTTATTGCTACTGTCCTCTGGAAAAAGTCCATTCCCCACCAAAAGATGTATGTGTATATTGCATACACCTGGGAACAGATTTTTGCATATTGGATCTAATAGATGATAGTTTTCCAGCAGATAGTAATAAATTATTTTATTCTTATAAATCCAATAGCCTATCTAATAAAGAGGGAATATGTTAATTGACC
>NW_005263190.1:0-319 GCF_000412655.1 Myotis brandtii | reverse complement strand
CCCTGCTCTAGAACAGAGTGCCACAAATACCCCAGCCTGCCGTACTGTCTTCTACTCGTTCTAGAACATTCCCAAAGCTGTCTCTCTTCTCTCAGGCCTTCAGGAATCAACCTAAAACCATTCTCAGAGCCTCTCTAGAAGGAACTCCTTACTGACAAACTCTGAGTCAGATTTCAGGAGCCTGATTCAGGCTGTTCTGAAACCCCTAGGTTCCTGGGGGCAGGGTGGGTGGGACACTCACCCTCCTGGAAGGCAGGGTATGAAGCCGCGGTCTTGGGGCTCTAGAAGAAGATAAAAGAGGAGCAGGACTGAGTCCCCC
>NW_005263189.1:0-318 GCF_000412655.1 Myotis brandtii | reverse complement strand
TCAGTCCATAGCACTCACTTTGCATCCATCATCCCTTCCAGGCTATCTGACCTGAAAACTTCACCTTCCAGCATCAGATGCAGAGGAGCAGCCTTACAGAGACTGTTGAACCAGTGTCTACAATTTTGTAATGTCAAATCCCTGTAATAAAGTCATATGTGTGGGTGCACGTATGCATGTATGAGTATCCTAGTGATTCTGCATCTCTGATTGAACCCTGACTGAATTAGCAGGAATGAATGGAGGGAGACTATGGCACAAAGGGCCAGTACCCTTGCTCTGTGTTTGCAGTCAAGGGTCCTGCTAGGTCCAAGGTTG
>NW_005263188.1:0-318 GCF_000412655.1 Myotis brandtii | reverse complement strand
AAGGACTAAAGAAAATGACACTTGTCAAAGAAAAAAATACAAACTAGTACAGAGCTTGGATCTGACTGGATTAACTGTTTCTAATTATATATAGTTCCCTATTACTAGTGTTCTTTTTAATATTAGGGGTTGGTATTTTGTATCCCTGAATTAGAAGTTGAGAAGCTTAGAACCCAGTCTGTTTTACCCCCATCTGGCTGGAGTGACCATGAACCTGTTTCCTCATTGGGTATTTGGGTTATCGTCCTGAAAATTCTTTCGACCTGTTGGGAAGAAATAAAAAAAAAAAGTTTGGACTTCTAGCTGGGAAGTAGGTGT
>NW_005263187.1:0-318 GCF_000412655.1 Myotis brandtii | reverse complement strand
GCTCAACCACTGAGCCACCTGGGCCAGGCAAATGGGGATACTTTTAGAGATACCTAACGGAAAACATTTACAGGTGACTTGATACAATGTCTGGAGTTTGCTTAAAAATAATCCTGATTTTGGGGGGCTGCAGGGAGAGGATTGTTAGTGTTACAGGGAGGAGTGGGGCTTGTCTCCCTAGTTTGCTTGCGGGAGTGGGGTTCTTGTGGTGCTGTGGGAAGAAGCACGTCTGGAGGCCCCATGGGAGCAGAAAGCTTTATTTCTGTGGAGTTACACCCTGAGGTTTCCAAAGCCCCATTTCCCTTAGTCCAGTCATAG
>NW_005263186.1:0-318 GCF_000412655.1 Myotis brandtii | reverse complement strand
ACTGGCCTAGGGGATACGGCTGATGCTAACACTTTGGGCTCCAATAGGGGCAGGAGGGAAGGGGTGGGCACTTGTGGTTGTCAAAGGCACATGAGGTGTCGTGGGGGGTGCCCAGAGGACTTGGGAAGGGATTTACGTAGCAGGAGTTGCCTCAGCGAAATTAGGGGTTAAGTTGCCCAGGAAGAGTATGTAGTGTGAGAGGCAGAGATCCAAGTTCAAGTCCCCAGGTGACCTGAGAGAAAGAGGGCTTGCAAGGAGACTAGCTGCCAATCTCCTATGCACTGGGCCTGCCCTAATGAGGAGGGGGTTGGGGTTCTT
>NW_005263185.1:0-318 GCF_000412655.1 Myotis brandtii | reverse complement strand
TGTGTGTGTGTGTGTGTGTGTGTGTGTGTTGTGGTTTGGGACTTTGAAGGGCAGGAAGACAATTTACATGGAGATAGAAGAGCAAATGTTTGTCAAATAAATGTTTGCTGGGCCATTTTTAACAGCGGGGCACAGATTAAAAGCCTTGCTAGCTTCCTCCCTGTCTGTTGCACACTACTTTGTGTTACACGACAGTTATCTATGAAGATGGCTCCCATCTGGGAGCAGGTCCTCTATCTAAACTCTTTTAGGCACTTAGGGGGAAGGTCAAAGGTTTTTCCAGTCTTTTGTTTATTAAAAATAACCGGCTTAAAATAT
>NW_005263184.1:0-318 GCF_000412655.1 Myotis brandtii | reverse complement strand
GGCCTCTAGTTTCATACATAAAAATAGATACAATGACTATGGGAGGTTTGACCCTTGTTCATCATAGAATATTCAAATGTGTGCTTTTGAGAATAAAAAAGGAGCATTAAGTAGTAAGTACCAAGAGCAACAAAAGAAATGTTGAATAGAAAAAATTAATATTTAAATACTAACTTTGTTCTTTTGTGTTTAAAATGCACTAAACCTAAAATTCTATACATCACTAGCATGAAGGTCGGGACATTGGAAAGAAGACAATGCATGTTCAGACCTTGTCTTGTATAGGTAGGAGGATAAAGATAGATCAATGGCTTTTTT
>NW_005263183.1:0-318 GCF_000412655.1 Myotis brandtii | reverse complement strand
GGGGGGAGGCAGAGGATGGGGGCCTCATGGGGCTGGAGGGCAGAGACCTGGGGTGTCAGCAGTCTGTGAACTGGAAAAGGGAAGCCAGGCAGAAAGGGAGTGCGAGGAGGGCAGGGGGAGTGTTTCTTCTTAGGTGGGTTTTGCATCATGGGAACCTCTGCTTCCCTCCGCTGGCTAGTAGCGGGCAGGGTCATACACTTGGGTGCACATTGGAATCACCCCAGGAGCTTTGCAAAATCCCAATGCCCAGGCCACGCCCCAGACAATCAGAGCCTGGACATTGATGTTTCTGAAAGTCCTTGGGGTCCGCCAGGGTGA
>NW_005263182.1:0-318 GCF_000412655.1 Myotis brandtii | reverse complement strand
ACAAATGACATACGTTATGTATATGAAATAATAAAGCAACTCTTTGGTATTGAAAAGGGATTGCAGTAGAACTGCTTAACCTACAAAAACTGTTTTCTAAGATTTTGCAAAATTCTTTGTTCTGAGGCAGTTCGGTTATTCACATTTATTCAGCTCTAGGTAGGTCAAGGTCTAGAATCAGATCCCCTTGTGGGCTGGCCATCTTACCCAGTCTCCTGCCTCATCAACACTCAGCTGCCCCTGACGTGGCAGAAAGCAAGACCGAGTGGGGGAAGGCCAGCATGACTCCTGGTCCTGGGAGAGCAACGTCACCTACCC
>NW_005263181.1:0-318 GCF_000412655.1 Myotis brandtii | reverse complement strand
TCTCTCTCTCTCTCAAATAAAAAAATAAGTAGTTACTATGAGAAAATTTTGATCAACAGTTTGTGGTATAATTCATCCCACAAGTATATATGGAACTATGTGAAAGACATATAAAACAGTCAGCCAAGAAAAACAATATCTGAAAACTATGGGCCAAATTTCCAGTTTAAACTAAAAATACTATAGGCTTGAAAGCTATCTTGTGATTAAAATAAACGTTGAGGATTTTGATGAAAGAAATGTATATAATCTTTGCAATAGAGTTTGTACTCTTTGCTCTGACATTGTAGCTTTTTAACTTAGCAAAAAGGAAAATTG
>NW_005263180.1:0-318 GCF_000412655.1 Myotis brandtii | reverse complement strand
AGGAGAATATGGAATTGCATAATATGACAATTTGAAAGTAATATATGATGGGTTATAATGAAGGACCAAGTTACTACAGTGATGGTAATGAGTGTTGGAATTCAGGGAGAGATAGTGCCTTTGGGAAAATTTCCATGAAGAGGCCAGATTTGAGGTGGTCATTGAGGGATAGAGAGGTTCTGAGTGGGCATAGAAAAGAATACATGTAATACATATAAGAGTATCCACATCAGATAGAAGATCCAGTCATATAATTCTCATTCCTAGATACAGGTTAATTCTGGAGATTTTAGAGTGGCAAAATAGGGAGTAAAATAG
>NW_005263179.1:0-318 GCF_000412655.1 Myotis brandtii | reverse complement strand
GAATAGCTTCTTGGTCAGCCAGTGGTGGGTCAGAGGGCTCCTGCCCTTTGCTAATGGATCTGTGTGTGACTTGGGACAGGCTTTCCAGCCTGTCCCTGTCCTTCTCCCACTGGTGCTGTGTGGGTGCAGCCGCTGCATACACACAAGCTTCCAGACCACAGAGTTGACTGTGACCCCTGGGGGTGCTTCTTGGCTAAATGCCTGGCTGCACTGTGATTCTGCTTGTTTCTGGGAGCCAGCAGACTCCTCCTAATTGTGTTCTCCACCGAGGTCTCCATTGTCTTTGACAATGACCTTAGGCATGGAGTTCTCCAGCTC
>NW_005263178.1:0-318 GCF_000412655.1 Myotis brandtii | reverse complement strand
TTGACTGGTTGCCTCCTGCACGCACCCCAACCATAGCTGGGGATTGAGCAAAGGAGCCTTCTGAATTTATTTGGGGGCAGGCTAGGCTATAGTAGATGGGTGTGGGTGGATTCCAAGCAGAACTTCTTAGCAATTCTGACCCAAATACTAGGGGGTCACCATAGCTTTACAATGGTGCTGAGATAGAAGTCCCACAGGCCTGCCCGCTCAGCCAGACTCCATAGCAGGACATTTACCAGCTGTTCGCAGCTTCCATTGTGCTCAGTACAAATGACCACTTTTAATGGGTCCTAGAGCCTGAAGAAGAATGTAGGCAGT
>NW_005263177.1:0-318 GCF_000412655.1 Myotis brandtii | reverse complement strand
CCTGGACTTTTCAGTTACATGCATGCACCCACAAAATTCCCTTAATTTGCCTATGCTATTTTAAAACTGATTTATTTTCTTTTTAGGAACATATACCCAGATGTTACAATTATGCCTGCTGTGATCCTATCCACCTCAAACACCAAATTGCATCACGAGATCTCTAAGAAACCTGAGGGCGAAAAGTATTGCTGGCTAAACAGGGGCCTCTCGGACCACTTTATTACTCAGCAGACATTGGTAGTGGACTCTAGTGCAAATACTTTGAGGGTAGTGCCTTCTTTCTTTTCCCTGCCACTTTTCTCATTAATTTTTTTT
>NW_005263176.1:0-318 GCF_000412655.1 Myotis brandtii | reverse complement strand
GAGGAGGCTGGTCCTGTGGAAGCAGGTGAGAAGGAGTCCATGTAACCTGGGCTGCCAGGCTGCCAGGCTGCCAGGCTGCGGGTGGGGTCTCCAGTAGGGTGGGAGAGGTAGTCCTGGCTTCCCTGAGGCCTGCAGCCCTCTCTGGCATCAGGGCCGTGGGCAGCAAAGGCTGCAGAGGGCGGAGGCCTTCTCTATCTGGAACCCAGGCCTGGCAACGGAGCTGGGAGGAAAGAAATGAAAATGAGCACCCTCCTTGTTAACTTCCTGGCCTGAGGGTGAGTGGGAGGCAGCTCTGGGTCTGGCAGGCAATGGCCTGGA
>NW_005263175.1:0-318 GCF_000412655.1 Myotis brandtii | reverse complement strand
GTTCCAACTTTAATCTAAATTTCAATACTACTTTGATAAATGGTCTCTTTACATTTTAGAGCTGATTGAAGATCAATCCCTCAAGGTCCTTTCAAACTCTACAAGTGCTCCTTTCTGTGTCATTTAGTAAATCAATACATACTGTCACTTGTAAAATATAAACCGTTTTAAAAAGTGTTTTCCCAGTATTTCCTAAGAATTGTTACTACCAAGAAGTGTTAAATGACATGACTATTTTCATAAAGCTGGGTAGATAGTGTAACAAGACTAAAAGTATGATCTTCTGGTATCTTACCAAATTGTGCAGGCAATTCTTAA
>NW_005263174.1:0-318 GCF_000412655.1 Myotis brandtii | reverse complement strand
ACACAGGCCTCCAGGTGAGGTCCCTGTTCATTACACCCCCACCTACCAACCTGGAGGGCGCCCTCTCTCCTCAGGCGCTCCCCGCCCTACAAAGTGTGCAGGACGTGAGTGCGTGGGTGGAATGTGTGGGTGGAGTGCGTGCGTGGAGGGCCTGGGTGGAGTGCGTGCGTGGAGTGCGTGCGTGAGTACGTGAGTGGAGTATGTGCGTGGAGGGCATGGGTGGAGTGCGTGGTTAGAGTGCGTATGTGGAGTGCGTGAGTGGAGGGCATGGGTAGAGTGCGTGGGTAGAGTGCGTATGTGGAGTGCGTATGTGGAGTG
>NW_005263173.1:0-318 GCF_000412655.1 Myotis brandtii | reverse complement strand
TCAGTGACTGAACCTAACAGGCAGCCAGAATGCAGAGGCAGTGGAAGCACATCTTGGCGTGTCTTAGGCCTTTTGCTGACCTGTTCCTGCGCTTGATGATGTTGGAAGCCAGCTTTGGTGCACATCTTGACCCCTGCCAGGCACACCCAGGCCCAACAGAGACAGCCACAAATGGTGGATTGCTTTGTTTCTCCAAACAGGTAGCCCAGGGCCAGCCACAGGCAGCATCTGACATCAACATGCACCAGAGTCCCTCCCAGGATGTCCCAGAAGAAACACATCCAGTGGTGGGCTTCAGACCACATCAGAGCAGGACCC
>NW_005263172.1:0-318 GCF_000412655.1 Myotis brandtii | reverse complement strand
AGACAGGACAGTCTTGTTTCCCATCTTATAAATGCAGAGAAAGAGGCTTGAGAGATTCACCTTAGTCCACACACTTGCCCGATAGTAGACAAAGGCTTAGCAGCCATTATGAGTTCCCAAAAGGATCCAGCAGAAGGGTCGGCTTTGGGCACTGAGGCTCCCGGTTATCCATGGCTGAAAGCATGAAAGAACAGAAACCTGAGCCCTGGAACCCCTCAGCCAGTACTCGGCCAAGCTGTGCAATGAGAACTAGCCATGTGTCAGAGGTCCGTGTTCTTCGGAATCATCCTGTCTCTAGGAATGAGACTTATCTCTAGG
>NW_005263171.1:0-318 GCF_000412655.1 Myotis brandtii | reverse complement strand
CAGTGCCTAAGGTACTTTATGTGTTACCTTATTTGGCCCTTAACAGTAACTTCATGAGGCAGGCATTATTATTACCTTCATTTTACAGAAGAAGCAGGCACAGAGAGGTTTAATCATTTTCCCATGTCACACAATTGGCAAGGGGTAGAACTGGTATTTGTTTGTCACCGCACTGTAGCTTGTGACTTGTGCCTGAGTCACAAAACTGGGAGAAATAGGCCAGGACCAGAATCCCATTCTTTTGATGGCTGAACTATATCAGGAATTTATAAAATTCTTTTAGCTATGGAACTCTACCTTAAATGGAGATATAACTAG
>NW_005263170.1:0-318 GCF_000412655.1 Myotis brandtii | reverse complement strand
ATTCAAGCCGTTTCATGGAAGCTTTTCGGGCTTCGGGGCGTCTCCTGCCGGCAGCGGGTGCGGCAGGGGCCCCCCTGGCGCACAGTGACAGCAGGAGACAGACAGGAGTCCCCTGACCCGAGGGGATGCGTCCCAGACCCCAAGAGGATGCCCAAAACTCTGTACGCTGCGGGTGCCTGTACGCACCCTCCTTTTCACGTGAGGGACGCGCCTTCGGTTCTCCCGGCGGATCCGAGGTGCAGCGTCGCTGCTCTTGCGAGGTGGGGCCTCATGAAGTGGAATCAGGGGACTTCACACAGCCCTGGGATACAACTGACA
>NW_005263169.1:0-318 GCF_000412655.1 Myotis brandtii | reverse complement strand
CTCGACCCACAGGTTGAGAACCGCTGCCCTAGAGGATGAATGGGTAAATATTATATGCATTCCACAAAAGAAGTAAGGCCTGCAGAAGCACAATGATTTCAACAGAGGCAGCTATGGAGTGTGGGGACTGGGACCCTGTCAGGTCTCCTGAATTCTAGATGGCATTTCTTCCTTGGCTGGCTGTTTCCAACCAACTAACATACATGAAAGCCAAACCATCAGTAAAAACACAACACAACACAACACAACACAATCACAACACAACACAATCAAATAGAACAAACTCTGCATATGATTCAGGAGTACTTAATCCAATTT
>NW_005263168.1:0-318 GCF_000412655.1 Myotis brandtii | reverse complement strand
CCCCCCCCCCCCCCCCGCTTTTTTTTTCTTTTCAGCTGATTCCAATTTGTGAGATAGCTGGGAAGCTTTAAGGGGAGGGATCTGAGAAAAGGCCTTGAGCGGTGGAGCGGAGGTTGGCCAGCATGCTAAGCCTTTCAGGTATGGAGAGATGACCTTTCCTAGTGGAATTACTGGGGATGTCAGCAGGAAACTCGATTTCAAATAGGAGTTCCTGGGCGCATTATCATTGCTAAAGGAGATTCGTTTCAGCAATGTTGGGGGGTTAATCCTCACCTGAGGATATTTTCTCCATTGAATTTTAGAGACAGTGGAAGGGAA
>NW_005263167.1:0-318 GCF_000412655.1 Myotis brandtii | reverse complement strand
GCTTTCCCATAGAGCCAGTCTTTCTAGCTTGACTCATTTTAACGGCAGATTATGTGAATTTCCACAAACCTGGACTTCTTTGGGTCTGCAAGCTTACCTAGATCCGAGGTCCTAAGATAGGCTACAGTAGCTTTGTGGTTCATTTGTGTAGGACAGTTTCTCTAACCTGGTAGCCTTTGTCTGATGTTCTGGCTTTATTTTCACCGTTGCCAGGAATGTGGATCTGAGAGAGTACCTGTCTGAGGAAGTGCAGGCCGTGCACAAGAACACCACCTATGACCTGATCGCCAACATCGTGCACGACGGCAAGCCCTCCGA
>NW_005263166.1:0-318 GCF_000412655.1 Myotis brandtii | reverse complement strand
GAGAGAGAGACATCGACTGGTTGCCTCCTGCATGCATTGTGACCAGGGCATGGGATTAAGCCTGTAACTGAGGTATGTACCCTTGACCAAGAATTGAACCCATGATCCTTCAGTCCCTGAGCCGATGCTATAACCACTTAGCAAACTGGCCAGGGCAAACCAACACTTTTAAAGGTAATTGTTTCCCCAGGGGAATGTGGACTATACGTGTGAGCTCAGACAGACACGGCCTGAGCAGCATTTAGCATGTGTGATTCGGTTGCATCACCCTGAAATAGGAAAGTGGTAAGATTGCATTAGATTGCATCAGCCTGAAAG
>NW_005263165.1:0-318 GCF_000412655.1 Myotis brandtii | reverse complement strand
ATGATGTGTTATAGAATTGTACACTTGCAACCTATATAATGTTATTAGCCAATGCCACTCCAATAAATTCAATAAAAAAATAAGAGATTGAATGAAAACTGAGAAAAGAGTCCGCGAAATGGGATAAAATTCCATGTGTCAAATCACAGTTCAGCTGCAGCCACAGGCTGGTTACAGACACATGAACTCAGCAAAAATCAATGAGAGCCATTCATGATAATAAATTAGGTATATGTAACCTAAGTAAAGAGTGGTCCTGGTTGTTGTTACTTGTAAGTTGTGCTATCCTATATAATAAAAGGCTAACATGCAAATTGA
>NW_005263164.1:0-318 GCF_000412655.1 Myotis brandtii | reverse complement strand
AAGCTTTCTGTAAAGGCATCAGTACTGTGTGTCTTTTTCTACAAGCTGTTTGTCCCTCATAGAATTTACCCGTGCATCACCCCAGTTCATTAATTCTCATTGCTGTTTAATCTTCCATCCAGTGAATACGCAGTCTGCATATTCAGTCTCCTGTTTCCAGGGTTCTGCTAATTCAAGCAATGCTGCTTGTGAGTGTTCTCATGCACATCTGTGGGGATTTTCCTGGAGTATATTCCTTGAGTTGAGTTGTTGGGTCACAGGGTCCGAGCGCCTTCAAATGCACTAGAAATTGCCAAATTGCTCTCTAAAGTGGTCCTG
>NW_005263163.1:0-318 GCF_000412655.1 Myotis brandtii | reverse complement strand
GACATTTAAAAATTTCCAGAGATAAAGCTATCAGCAAGGTAATATTGGATACTGAGGAAACATTTCTACAGGTCATCCCTTATGAATGGAATCCTTCAATACCATTTCTCAGGAGGTTTTTGGAGTATTGTTTTGAATGACTACAAAAGGTATGATGGTTGAGATATGACTGCACTTTAGAATATAAATTGTAAGGCTGATATGTTTAAAACTCTTCATGGATCAGCACTATTTTAAGGAGGACAGGTGCTGGCACTTTGTATTGTCACATTAGATTCATTAGAATTCACTGTGAAGTCCTATTTTATTACAATAGCT
>NW_005263162.1:0-318 GCF_000412655.1 Myotis brandtii | reverse complement strand
GGGAGACAGCGACACCTGCCAGTTCCCACGCCTCCTCCGTGGGCATGGCGGTGCCCACAGCGCCAGTCTCATACCAGCTCATCGAGACTCCTTCTCTTTTGGTGGGAAATATGGCAGAAGAGCCATATAAAGGTAGAAAGGGAGTCTTTTTCGCCTCCTCCCCCTCTCCCAGCACACACAGCCCGAGGACTGCCTTGGAGGGCTGGGCTCCCCTGCAGGCCTCCGGGGACTTGGGGGCAGAGGGGTGCCATGCGGTGGGTGCACGGGGCGTTCAGGTGGGGACCTGCCTCCAGACACTGACCCCCTGCCCCTCTCTGT
>NW_005263161.1:0-318 GCF_000412655.1 Myotis brandtii | reverse complement strand
GGGGGGCCAGGAGGCTGCAGGGAAGTGGGCAGGACAGTGAGCAGCCCGCAAGGGCTCCCCCTGGAGGCAAGGCCCTGCACCAGCTGGTTGGTGTGGGTGGTTTGTGCACAGAGCAGGGGAGGCAGCTGTAACTGTCCCCCGAGGACCAGGACAGGCCTGTCATGCTGGGTGACAGCAAAGGCCCCATGGAGGGGTGTCGTTCCTGCCCAGTGCCTTGTCCGGCCATGCCCGGCCCATGGAGGCAGCTCAGAGTTTGAAGGAGTCTTCAGTTTAAATGAATGAGGCTTGGCGATTCGGCCCGGTAGTTCACTTACTTGC
>NW_005263160.1:0-318 GCF_000412655.1 Myotis brandtii | reverse complement strand
CCAGTGGTCCAGGATTGTGAGAGGGATGTCCAACTGGCATCGGATTGGAGAGTGTGCAGTCTGGGCTGAGGGGTTCCCCCCCCCCCACCGTGTACGAATTTCATGCACCAGGCCTCTAGTTTAAATATAAACTCCTTATCCAGGATTTCAAATGTGGTTGGTATGCTTTTGTTGTACTGAGACAGGTCAGTAAGCGAGGACAAGTGGAATAGGGAAACTGAGGCAGGTTGCTGAACAATTTACAGCAGATGCAGAAGGTCACCTCCCTAGAGGGAACATTAAGGCCTCAGTTGTGTTTCAGCTCCAGGCCCAGAAAAG
>NW_005263159.1:0-318 GCF_000412655.1 Myotis brandtii | reverse complement strand
CGGTTTGCCGACCACTGACAGACGATGAAACGGGTTCGTGAATTTTTATCCCGCCGCCCATGTGTTCACTCACATGGCTCAGCCCAGTCACGATCATCACATGTTTGTTTCTGTTGCATGTTCTTATATGCTTTTTTATTGCCCATATGGAAAGCTCTCTGTGCATAGAGGTTGTCTCTCGTCTTTCTCACACCACCACAGAGCCAAAGAAGTCAGCACTGGGTGGGTTTGTTGGACAGAGAGTCGTGCATTGCTGAGGCCCTGAGACCACGGTAGACTGGAAGTGGTGGTGACCCTGAGAGGGCTGGTGGGGGCCGT
>NW_005263158.1:0-318 GCF_000412655.1 Myotis brandtii | reverse complement strand
GGAAACGGATGGTATTGTGACCTCTACCCCATGCCCTCAGGGGGAGAGCATCGGACAGCTGAATCCTTGCCCTGCTGAGGAAAAAAAAGGGGGAAATCGTGTGACCCTTTTTTCTTAATATCTTCTCTTCCCACCTGAAGTCATTGGAATTGACTGGAAAGAAAAACACTGGGAAACATTAGGGATGGCCCCCAAGTGAGAAACCATATCTTCCCAGGACTGGCACAAAGTTCCTTTAATTGTGTCCGAAACATCCATTATCCCCACCCCCAACCCCACGCCAGGGCAGGGGGACAGGAGGGCCTGTCCACCTCGACC
>NW_005263157.1:0-318 GCF_000412655.1 Myotis brandtii | reverse complement strand
CAGGCCACCTCTGCTCTAGGGTGACGTGGGGTCCGTCCTGTGAAGATGGTAGGTTGAGAGCCTCCACTGCTGCGAGAACCCCTCCCCCCTGAGCAGCCACCCTCCCCAGCTCAGCGCCCCTCTGCTGCTGACACCTCTGCTGCTGTGGTCTCTGGGGGTGCGGGTGACAGAGACACCAGCCCAAGCCACTGGGGGGCGAGATGGGGTGATATGGACGGATGCTCATTCCCACGGAGCCACCCCGACCTTGCTCCACAGGTGACCTCCCTCTAGCTCAGTGTTTCTCAACCTTCTGGCCCTTGAAATACAGTTCCTCAT
>NW_005263156.1:0-318 GCF_000412655.1 Myotis brandtii | reverse complement strand
GTAGTGACAGGCAGCACAGACCCATTGATTGTCCAGTGACACTTGCACACACTTATGCAACAATTTCCTAGCTCAATGATGTATCAAGAACCTCTTCCATCATCAGCACATACAGGTCTACTTTATCCTTCTTGACTCTGCATTGTATTCCATAGCACGGAATACCATAATTTATCTCACCAATCCCTCATAGGTGGATATTCAGTTAATTCTAATTTTTCAATTTTACAAATAATATTTTATGCACACTCCATGGGTATGCACACAAGTCATTCTGTAGAATAGACTTCTAGATGTAGGATTGTTGGGTTATTTCAA
>NW_005263155.1:0-318 GCF_000412655.1 Myotis brandtii | reverse complement strand
ACCAACAAAGATGGCGTCTAATTTGCATACTGCAGGCCGGGTGGGACAGCGCCATCCCGCCTGCCCCGTCACCATCCGGGCCTGCTATCTGCAACCTGGGGAGGCGGGCATCCCGTGTGCGACCCGACCCAGGGCTGGTGGGCGGGACCGCGGCAATCCGCCACCCACCACGCCTCCAACTGGCTCTCCTGCAGGGGATCCGGGGCTAGTGGGTATGACCATGGTGATCCGCCACTGGCCATGCCCCCATTGGGCTCTCCCTCGGGGGACCCAGGCAGCCGGGGACAGCATGGCTCCTCTGTCATCCCAGCTTCCTCA
>NW_005263154.1:0-318 GCF_000412655.1 Myotis brandtii | reverse complement strand
CACGGAAGGCTCCCCGGTTTTGCCTGGTCTGGAAGACCACAGTAAATGGGATTAACGGCGATAGACATTTCCTAATCTATTTTTTTCTAATCTATTTGACCAGGGCACTGCAAGCTTAGTCATAGGTCATCAGCCCCCAGGGCTATCCTCCAACCTAGATTAACACTTGAGTGGTTTAAGAGAAATACCTAGTCTCCAGGATTCGCACGTAATAAAGGATTTATGGGAAATTAAGCAAGTGGCCAAGGACTTGGTCACTAAATTAAATCCCTGGATAAAACAAAAATCAGAAAAAATTAAAAAAACTCAGGGCGGGCC
>NW_005263153.1:0-318 GCF_000412655.1 Myotis brandtii | reverse complement strand
GATTCATGTAATACTTTAAACAATAAAGAATTTAAAATGTAAAAAACAACTCACTGGAATGATTCAGATTGCTCCATATTATAGCAAAGATAGGGAGCTTTGGATACATCTAGAGACATAAGGTTTTCTAGTTTTTATAAAATAGATGTTTGGCACTTTGTAGACAATACATTATCAAAGTAAAAACTCCAATATTTAACAGCAAAATTAGAGGCCTGACCAGGTAGCTCAGTTAGTTAGAGCATCGTCCCCATACATCAAGGTTGTGGGTTCAATCCCCAGGTCAGGGCATGTACAAGAATCAACCAATGAATGCAT
>NW_005263152.1:0-318 GCF_000412655.1 Myotis brandtii | reverse complement strand
TAGTTGCTCCACAGACTAAGCCAGAGTGAAATAAGTTTGGTCCTCTTAGTTTTCATTTAAAATGTCTAGAAAATAGAATTCAACTGGCGCCCAGATTTGGTAAGGAATTCCCCTTGTCCTAACAGCTAGAAGCAGAGATCTCCTTGTGTATTTGTCACTCATGATTTAAAGGCCTTCTGTTTTTTGTAACATTATTTCAACATAAATTCCTGGGAAAGAAAATCACTGTGTGCTATGCCAAAATTCTTAAAGACAAAAGTATGCAAATGTTTGACAAATGACTTTACAGTTTTATTAAGTGAATATCAGTAAAACCTT
>NW_005263151.1:0-318 GCF_000412655.1 Myotis brandtii | reverse complement strand
TTTTTTCTCAATTTAAATTTTTTATTGTTGACACTGTTGCAGATGTCTCCTCCTCCCCCTTTTAATTTTTGCCCTTTGCCCTTTGCCCTTCTTCCTGGAATGCAGAACTGGTACTTCAAGATGGAAATCATCTTGCTGACACAAAGATGAAAACCATGTGACAGACAGAAATATAGAAAGAGCCTGGAACCTGTCAAATTTCTCAATGCAGAGAAAAATAAACCTCTATTTAGTTAAGCCATCATACCCAGTCTTCAGTTCCACTTGGCTGGCTGAATACAGTCCTGATTTGTGATGTATTGTGATAGAAAGGACACT
>NW_005263150.1:0-318 GCF_000412655.1 Myotis brandtii | reverse complement strand
AACTAAGCTAAAGCTATGAAACATCTTGATAATATACAAAAAGATACATTAACATATCAAAGTATGCCAAAGTCTTCAGTGACTCCAATCATCATTATTATCGCCTTTGCTTGGCCACCACTACCGCCATTGCCCACCACAACAAAATATTTATGGGTTGATTAAAAATGAATGACATGGGGAATACATTCCCCTCTGAGAAGTTTTCATCATTTCAGAACCAGAACTGTAGACTGAACTCCACCATTATATAACAAGCAGAGGCACATGTATGGGCTGGTCAGAGGATGAGGTAAGAGTTTAAATAAAGCCCTGGCC
>NW_005263149.1:0-318 GCF_000412655.1 Myotis brandtii | reverse complement strand
GGGGGTTGCACCTGAGTGGTTTTCTTCTCTCTCAGGTGTCACATCACAAGATAATGCTCCAAAGGTTCTTTTGGGTCCTCCTCATACAGGGATCCTCCCCTCTTAGAAAAATGGGTTTAAAAAATCTAGATCTAACCCCTTGTCCCTCATACCCGTGGAACCATGGGCTGTTGTCTTCACCTCCCACCTGTGCTTGGCCGCGGTCTGGCTCAGGATGGTGCTGGGTAAAGTGGGAGACAATGAAAACTCCACTCTCTCTGCCCCATTTTACAGATGAAAAAGCTGAGGCCCAGAGAGGATCAAGGACTCAGGGAGTCA
>NW_005263148.1:0-318 GCF_000412655.1 Myotis brandtii | reverse complement strand
GGAAACTTCTTTCTAGAGGACAGAATGCTGCCAGCTCAGGTCCCTCTCACCTTTAGAGAGAATTGCTGCTTCAAGGTTACCCTATCCAGGGCAGGGCTCAGCCAGGCCCAGTGAAGCCTCTGGCGTGAAGAACAGGCACAGGGACAATGACAAGTGAGTAGACAGATGGACAGATGGACAGTTACACAGAAACCCAGAGTTCTCAGCCCCTTAGACTCCTGCCCCACAGGGTGCTGTCTGTCACTCCAGGCTATACCGCACTGGGGCCCATGCCTCCAGACTGGAAGGAGGGCCTATGGCAGATGGAGCTCCAGAACC
>NW_005263147.1:0-318 GCF_000412655.1 Myotis brandtii | reverse complement strand
AGGGCTAAATCCAGTGCCATTGTGGAGAAAGAAAAGAATCTACTCTTTGAACCCACCTAGGTTTTGTTACTGCGATAATGAGCGCCCAGTCTGCCAACATACTACTGAGGTTTTAATGCAAAGTTTGGGGTCCCAGAGAGGACACGACCTGAAAGGATGCTTTGCTTTTTTGGTTCCAGTTCTGCTCTACATGATTTTGCTTTGGAACCTCCTGGAAGTAAGATGTTTCTGTAGCCCCGGTCACCGACCTCCAACTCGTCCCCTGGGCCCCTCGGAGAAGAGAGAGAATCGGCGCTGTGTCTGAGTGGACAGCCTCTG
>NW_005263146.1:0-318 GCF_000412655.1 Myotis brandtii | reverse complement strand
TTTATGTTAAAGTTTCCAAATAAAATACAAGACACCTAGTTAATTGAGCATCTTATATTTTATGTGCTAACTCAGGCAACCCTAATTTATGTACATAATGGATTATAAAAAAAAAATACCTAATAAATAAATGTGTGAATCCCTAGTTTATCAATTTTATGAAATTTTTCTTCTCAATATTTATAACAATCAGTCATCAATAGAGATACTGAGAAACTTTAACTTATGGTACATGAAAATTCATGCACTTCAGGAGGGCGGGGGGTCCCTCAGCCCAGCCAGCACCCTCTTGCAGTCCAGGAGCCCTCAAGGGATGTC
>NW_005263145.1:0-318 GCF_000412655.1 Myotis brandtii | reverse complement strand
TTCTACCTTCTCAGGGTATCAGCTACATTCATGGATGGTGGAATTAAACTATCTGGATTCAAATCCCTGATGCCCATTTATTTTTTCAGTTAAATTGGGAAAGTAATTCAAACTCTCTCAGCCCATTTCTTTATCTGAAAAATAAAGGTATTAATATCCAAACCTGTTAGGTATCCTTCGGTTGCCAGGTACAAAAAACCCCAATTCAATTTAAATGATGGAGTAGAGTTACTGACTTTAAAAAAAAACAACTAAAAATATAGTAGGTTTTAATTCTGTCGTAATCTCACTCACTGCTCAAAGTTCTAATTTCTATTT
>NW_005263144.1:0-318 GCF_000412655.1 Myotis brandtii | reverse complement strand
AAACAAGCTGCCCATTACGTGCGGGTCTATTTCTGAACGCTTCGATCCATGGATCTGACTATCATTATGCAAATACCACCCCGCCATGGTTACAGGAGACAGCTTCATAGTACGTGTGGAATTCGTATGATTCCTGCACGATTTGCTCTTGTTTTTCAAAACTGTTTCGGCTCCTCTAGGTCCTTCATTTTCCCTCCTGTGGGGGCCCTGACCGGGGTACGCCAGAGGTTCCAGGCCCACTCGCCAGACCCACGGGTGCAGGCGAGGACGCAGCGGCAGGACTAGGTTAGAGGCCCCTTTGCCCTACGCGTGCGCGAG
>NW_005263143.1:0-318 GCF_000412655.1 Myotis brandtii | reverse complement strand
TATCTGAAACAAAAAAATCAAAAGGTACAAAACTGTGAGTTAGATAACTAGCAGACAGAAGCAGGAAATTAAAACCTTTATTCAGAATAGGGTATTGCACGCTTAAGTATAGCATGAAGTTAAAGGAGGTAAAAATATTTTTTTAAAAGAAGAAAATTAGCTACTGTAATTGGGAAATAAACTTAAAGCATAAATAGGGATAATTTGTGACAATAAAAACAAAAGGGGAGAGAGCAAAGGTCTGAATTTATAAGGGAAATGGAGATTAAATGCACTCAAAAGAAAAAGACTACCATATTTATGGAACATTATTTTTTT
>NW_005263142.1:0-318 GCF_000412655.1 Myotis brandtii | reverse complement strand
ATAGATAGATACTCTGCCTTATTGGAACATAAATTCTTAAAGGACTATCATCCCCCCACCCCCCAGACCTGAAATATTCCCTATACCATCTACAAGCAGGTGGTCAAACCAATGATAAATCATTTTTGATGGGAACAAACTGCAGATTGGTATGAGGGTGGGGATGAAAATATTCCTCATTGGAGTTTTGGTTACATGAGCAGATACTGTCAAAATGCACCAAAGTGCATACTTCAGATGCATACATTTTATTGTGAGTTTTGCCAAATTATTTTTTTAAAAAGTATAAGGGAAAACAAGAGAAGGTATGGGGTGAGG
>NW_005263141.1:0-318 GCF_000412655.1 Myotis brandtii | reverse complement strand
GCAGGAGTGCATTCTCTGTCTTCCTCATCTGTCCCTGGCCTCAGGGACAAGACCAGATTCCTGGCACTGGTGCCCTCTCTCAGGGTTGAGCTCCCCTGGTGAAGTGGAAGGCTTTCCTCTCTGGTGGTAGAGCCTGCCTCCCTGGGAGGGCAGGGCAGGGCAGGGCAGGGCAGGGCAGGGGACTTCCCTGACCTCCTGGGAAGGCTTCGGTCACACACAGTTAACCAGTGTCTGGGAGGGCCCTACTGTAAGGGATGGAAGCTGTGTTCCCATCTGCCATCTCTGACTTTGTGACTGTTTCTGCAGTGGTTGGATTTC
>NW_005263140.1:0-318 GCF_000412655.1 Myotis brandtii | reverse complement strand
AGAGTCTGAGAGTTTCCAACAGTGGTATAGCCAAGACTTCCACGTGGCCTTGTGGTTTCCAGTCCCAGCTGTTAATATGCCTGATGTTACTAGCTGGTAGCCCATGGTATAGTTTTAAGAAAGCATTTTATTTTGCTCTAATTGGAGGTCTCCAGGTATGCATTCATTTGGTCCCATGTTTTGTCAGCAGCACAGTGACTGGCACCTGATTGACTCTCAATCAGTAGCTGTTGAATACTCTTCGATGAAAGAAGAGTCAAGGGAGCGCCTAGACTTGCCACAATCTAGTGGTCGGCAAACTCATTAGTCAACAGAGCC
>NW_005263139.1:0-318 GCF_000412655.1 Myotis brandtii | reverse complement strand
AGGCAGTTCCTCTTAAAGGGCCTGCACACAGACTTACACAAACTCACTCCATATGAGTCCAGCATGGGGACAGAAGATTGAAAGATACCAGGAGAAACTGAATTGTTTGGTATCAGGGCGAGAGCTGGAGGGGCAGCTTTCTCCTAGACAGAAGTGCTGGCAAAGGCCATTGTTCTTTTTCTGAGCCCTTCCCCCACAGAGCTGGCAGACAGGCTCCATCTCTGAGACTCCATCAACGTGACACACACTGTTTGCCTCACCCTGGTGATTCCCACCCAACATTCAGGCCCACCCAAGCTGTTTCCAGTGGCTTTACCA
>NW_005263138.1:0-318 GCF_000412655.1 Myotis brandtii | reverse complement strand
GAGGCTCAGAGAGGGTAAGAATTTTGATCCAAATAGTTTCTAGGTTAAAAAGATTGGGTATCATCTCTGGTGTATGTGATTCTAGGATTCATTCTCTTAATTTTTCTAGTAATAAATGGTTCTGGCTCTCAAGAAGTTTACAGTTAAGCTATATAGAACTCAATTTAAGAAAAACCTGTGTGCATTGAGATGATTTCCACATTTTTTCACTCTCCACTGGGGACATTGAAAATTGCTCCAAATCCTTCAGGCAGGGATGGAACTGTCATGTGATTCCAGGTGGAGTGAACATGAACTAATAGGCAAAGATTCAGAAGC
>NW_005263137.1:0-318 GCF_000412655.1 Myotis brandtii | reverse complement strand
TCCCTAGGCCTGGCCTGCGATCAGGGCCAATCTTCCTCGGCTGCCGGCAGTTGGCCCCGCCCCCTACCACTGCTGCCAGTCACCCTCTGTGTGTGGGGCGACTGGCAGGGCGATCTGGGCCCGGCACCACCCACCCCTGGTTCCTGGCTCCCCACTGGGCTATTGGAGGCTGCCGGCCAGGGGGAGAAACCAAGAGGTTGGCCATTCCTGCCCGCTTGCCGGCCCTGACCCCTGCTGCCACTGGTGGCCCTCTGTGTGTGGGGCGACCAGTGGGGCAATGGGGCCCTGGTGCCACTGGTGTCTACCACCACCCACCCC
>NW_005263136.1:0-318 GCF_000412655.1 Myotis brandtii | reverse complement strand
ACAAGGTTGTGGGTTTGATTCCCAGTCTTGGCAGATACGGGAGGCAAATGATAAATATGTTCCGCACCATCAATGTTTCTCTCTTTCTCACCATCTTTCTCTGTTCAATATTACTATCTCACAGCAATGTCTCTCTCTCTATCTCTATCTCTCCCTCCTTTCCATTTCTCTAAAAATCAATGAAACTATCCTCAAGTAAGGATAAATAAAACAATCTCTATATCTATACCTATATCTACAAATACATCTGTAGTTAAGCTATACATATATCTAAATCAATATGTATATGTATATGTATAACTATAACTGCATCTATAT
>NW_005263135.1:0-318 GCF_000412655.1 Myotis brandtii | reverse complement strand
GGGTTGGAGTTTGGAGGGCAGCCACCCTGATTTTCTGTGCTGAGTCATTCCCTCATAATGCAGAGGAGATCTTTCTCCTACAGGCATTTGCTATCCAGATGGGTTTTTTCCTGGGCGTAAGGCAGGTGCCCCACCCTGTTGAAAAACCTCTTACCCCATCCTCTGGGTGATAGCCTGAGGCTAACCAAGTCCGAGTGTTAATGAGACTGCAAGCAGAGACAAGTCTCAGGAGGCTTTAAGTCTTTGCCTAATCTAATCCCATGCTCAGAGTTAGGAAAAGAAGATTGTAATGCACATCTTGGTCCTTTCCAAAGGCAC
>NW_005263134.1:0-318 GCF_000412655.1 Myotis brandtii | reverse complement strand
TCCAGAGGCCTGGGTTCCCATTTTGGCTCTGTTGCCCACCTTCTGTGAGGTCTCAAGGAACTCACTTCTTTCCTTGCCTCAGGTAGAAAGCAGAGCCCAAATTTCAAGCAGAGAAAATAATGTCTAACAACCAGACACATAATATAACTACAGAATCTCAGGGATAAAGACAGAATAACTACAAAGGAACAGACTAACAGCAGACTTCTCATCAAGATTAATAGAATCAAGAAAAGAATGGAGAAACAGCTCCAACTAACAATCTAGAATTTAATACCCAGCTTAAGTTTTTATTCAAGAGTAAGGGCATAATAAAAA
>NW_005263133.1:0-318 GCF_000412655.1 Myotis brandtii | reverse complement strand
CACACGCGCAGACAGGAAATGTTCGATGCAGGCATTTCTCTCTGAATACAAGCTATTTGCCTGGTGGCACCATATGGCCAAGGAGAACTACTGCTGCTTCACACAGGGACGCCAGTTCTCCTGGAGCAGCGGGAAACAGAGCAGAAGATCGGCTTCTCTCTCTGCAAGCTTTTACACGATCATGTGACTCGGTCCCCTGACCTGAAAGTTAGCAAAGGTAGACGAGGAGCATTTACCAGACAAAGTTTAGGACTTAAAAAAACGGTCTATGAGTGGACACATCTTCCAGATTAGATATACAAGTTAGTACTTTTTTTT
>NW_005263132.1:0-318 GCF_000412655.1 Myotis brandtii | reverse complement strand
TTATTAGAGTGTTTTTAAATATCTAGTTTAGATCACGTGAAACTCTTAAATTATACTTTAAGTAGCTATTAGCATAATGATATTATCTATTAATAGAGATTCCTACAGGAGTAAAGGTACCTGCAATTTACATGAAATCAGAAAACTTGGTGTGATTAGTAGCATCACAACAAACCCAGCATGACTATTGTAATGACTGCATTTCCCGTCACTGTAATTATCTCCTGAAACTTTTATTGGGAACATTGATTGCCATTTGCTCACTCTCCCGCTTTGAGAAAGTGGAAGGATGAACGAGTGCCAGGAGAGCAGAGGGCC
>NW_005263131.1:0-318 GCF_000412655.1 Myotis brandtii | reverse complement strand
CAACTAGAGAAGTAAAGAAGAAAACACACTGAGACTGATAGGAGGTGCGGAGGCTCAGAACTGGCTGGTCCCACACCTAAGTGTGTCCCTTTTTTAATCAGGAGGGAAATCATCTCTGTGGAGGCCGCCCATGAGAACCAAGGAATCCCGGCCCCCCACCAGATTCCTAGCCCAGGGACCCAGAGCTGGGAAGAGAAGTTCTTGTAACTATGGGCTGGGCTATAAAAACCATCAGGGATTGGGGCTCAGCACCACTGAGGCTGCTGGAGATCCAGGTGTTCCTTATAAAGAGGCCAAGCACAAACTTACACGGTCTCA
>NW_005263130.1:0-318 GCF_000412655.1 Myotis brandtii | reverse complement strand
TTTTAAAAAAGAGAAATCAGTTTACCTGTGTTTTGTAAAAAAATTTAAATAATTCACCTTGCTCACCTTTGGGAGATGGAGTGCCTGGTGACCGGTGGACAGTACACCGGTGCCTTCTACAGCCTGCGGGGTGGGTGTTCCCAAACCCCACTGCTCTGGCAGGGCCTTCTTGTGGAGAGGTTTGGAGACTAAGAGGACAGCTTCCCGCAGGTTTCATGTGCTTGGCATAGAGGGAGGCTGCGAGCTGCAGAATCTGCCTACCTCCCCATCCTCCATTTAATCAAGTGTGTGGTTCTCCCCATCCCTGACTTGAGGTGC
>NW_005263129.1:0-318 GCF_000412655.1 Myotis brandtii | reverse complement strand
AAAAAAAAGAATGGGATCTATCAAAATAGGATCTGCCTACCTTTAAACTATGTACAATGAATATAATTCTAATCAGACCCCATCAGACAGACAGAAAATGGTATTGTTAGTGCAAATAGAATCATAGAATAACAATATCAAATGTAAATAGCATGAGTTTTCTGGACTCCCTCCATTTAGAGCAGTTGGAAGAGAGTATATTCATTTTTTCCTAACATGAACAGCTTCTCCAGCTCTTCAGTGAAGCCTAGCCAGTTTCAGATGAAACAATCCATCACAATGAAGCTTGTTTGATAGCCCTACATTTTGCAGCACAGC
>NW_005263128.1:0-318 GCF_000412655.1 Myotis brandtii | reverse complement strand
ACACACACACACACACACACACACACACTGGAAGAATGAATGACTTCCAGAAAACCCATGGTTGCAACTGAAATGGGAAAAACAGGAACTATGCAAGTCTGGTTAGGGATGAGAACTCAGATTCTATAAAATCAGCAAAGGTGACTTATTTGAAGCTAAATCTGGAATCTGGAAAGTTTAGGAAGTATCATAGACTAATTAAGTAATGTAGCTCTCTATAGGGAGCAGATTCCCAGATATTAGAAATCAGGAAAGCCTACATGACCTAGCCCTTCAAAAGGAATGCTATTAGTAAAAGGGGTAGGGTGCTCTGATCTT
>NW_005263127.1:0-318 GCF_000412655.1 Myotis brandtii | reverse complement strand
TAGTAGTAGTAGTAGTAGTCTAAACTAGTGCATCTTAAATAGTAATGTATATTTGAAGCAGTTGGGAAACTGATTAAATGAAAATTATGATACAATATACCTGAGCTGGGGCCTAAGTATCTTCAATACCAATAATTTTTAATGTGTTGACAATGCTATTACTTATTTATTGACTACTTAATAACAAGCATACAGATCAATGATGGGTAAATAAATAAGAAAAAAGTGCAAGACTCAGCAAGACAAACAACTTTGTTGCCTAAAATAAAACAAAATTCAAAGTTTTAAGAAAAATCTGTGGTCTGTTGAACCCTAGGT
>NW_005263126.1:0-318 GCF_000412655.1 Myotis brandtii | reverse complement strand
AAAACTAGAAGATGTGTGTGAAGGTGGTAGGAGTTAAGATGGCCATGACCTACATGAGCATGTGGAGTGACAGTTCATGTACATATGGTATTTCAGAATTCTGTGTGTGGGTTACTTTGTTTGATGTGATTACATGGTATAACAATGTGGGAATGAGGATGTACTTTGTGTGCAAGTTTTTGCTGAGTGGTATGCATATTCCGGGACTTACCTGGGTGTGTTTTCCATGTCTGTAAAAAGGGATGGTGACTGAGGGTGTGCATCTTTGCTATGTAGTGTGACAGCACATGTGAACAACTGCAGGAGTGGTACCTGTTC
>NW_005263125.1:0-318 GCF_000412655.1 Myotis brandtii | reverse complement strand
TTTATTTCTTTCCAAAATATCATTTAAAGCAATTACTTCTACTGGTCATTAAGAAGTGACACATGATAAAGAAAATTTAGGTATCTCAGGAAAGTCATTCTCAGGGTTCACAGGTCTGTGTGATGAGAATAGTACGAAATACTTTCTCACAAAACTCCAGCACAAACATCCATATAAATTTACAATGGCCTCTGGAGATTAATTTTTACATCTCTAGATTATTGAAAGCAATATTAAGACATATCCACATTATACAGAAGAAAATGATTAGGAAATTGCATTATGGCAGAGCCAACATAGTATCCTATATAAAAAAAA
>NW_005263124.1:0-318 GCF_000412655.1 Myotis brandtii | reverse complement strand
AAATAGAAGGCCCTTGTACAGCTCTTTCTGCTTCCAGGGTCGTATATTTAAGTCAAGAACAGAAATCGGGTTGGCCAGTTCTTGGTCCTAAGCTTTTATGTTAGATCGAGAGGAGTAAGGTGCCAAGCAGACATGGTGTAGTTCGAGTAGACAATGTGTAGTGCGGTGACAGCGCTGACCCTGCAGGGTGCCCCGCCCCGTGGCTCCCCAGGGCGGGCTGCGGCAGCGCAGGTGCTCGGCTAAGCAAGTCCTCCGCTGGTCCCGTGTCTGACCATTTACCGGCTCTCTAGGCCAGTGATGGCGAACCTTTTGAGCTCG
>NW_005263123.1:0-318 GCF_000412655.1 Myotis brandtii | reverse complement strand
AGCCAAGAGGAAGCATTCTGTGGTCCCAAAAGTAACAAAGAGGAACATTTGTGCTACACAGCCAAGATAAGAAATGGCTTTATTTTCTTTCAGGAAATTGACCAACATCTTTGGGGTGACAACTGAAGAATAACAAGCATCCAAGAATGATAATACACTAATAAAATAGTACATGGGGTTGTGGAGCCGAGAATCCCTAGTGACCAATAGAACCATTCCCAAATTTCCTATGAGAGTAAAAAGGTAGATTTCTAGAAATAGTAAAAACAGGAAGACTTGTACCTCAAAATTATTTGTGAAGCCCATCAATATAAACAT
>NW_005263122.1:0-318 GCF_000412655.1 Myotis brandtii | reverse complement strand
ATTTGTTAAATGAATAACGGATCCATTGTACACGTGCTCGGCTAACTTCCCTGTCAGTGCCAGGAGAGCGTCATGGGGTTCTACATGTAAAATGTGGGTTGCAATATGGTTGTTGCCCCAGCATCTGGGTCGTGGGCTTTGTTGACATTAACCAGCGAGTAGCTCCTTTTGCTCATTTTAATTTGGCTGCGATTGGACAGCTTGCCTTTTGTAAAACTTTCATGTACCTTTGCAGACTTTTTTTATCAATAGCCTCATTGATGATCAGAGACTTAATAAATATAACCAAACACCCCTGCTGGCGGTGCTGGTGATCTT
>NW_005263121.1:0-318 GCF_000412655.1 Myotis brandtii | reverse complement strand
TATTAGCTACGTTCTTAGCATGCCTGATGACTTCTAGTCAATTGTCAAACTTTGTATCATTGTTACCTCCTCAATGAAATCTTAGCATAAACCTCTATGAAAAGTCTATTATCAATTCAGATCTGCTAGACAGCATAGGGTAGTGAGTAAAGCAGAGACTCTGGAGTTCAACTATGTGGCTCACATCCTGGTTTTGCCTATTTTTATAGCACCATAGTAATATTTTTGTTTACAGAAATTCAATTTGCTTTAAAAATTTATCCAAAACCTAGGAGGGATCTAGAAACTTGGAGAAGGAGTTGGTTAAGGGAAGAGAAG
>NW_005263120.1:0-318 GCF_000412655.1 Myotis brandtii | reverse complement strand
GCAGTCCTGCCAGACACCTGACGATGGGAGTCCTATATTCCCAGAGACTCGCTCATAAGCCTACTCAGTGACTTCTCCAGAGGAGGCACTTGGAAAGTCTCGGGGTAGCTGAAGCCACACTATGGCCAGTCTCTGGTCAGCTCATCTTCTCCTGGGAGCCTTCCTCTCACAGTAGCAAATCGCCTTGGTCTTACACAGCTGGGGAAAGCTATAAAAATGCATACACACAGATGGACAGACAGACATAAGGGCAGATTAGCACAGAGTCAGACAGATGGAGAGGTAGGGAATTGTGATTGTGGAGGTACATCCGGGGGG
>NW_005263119.1:0-318 GCF_000412655.1 Myotis brandtii | reverse complement strand
TGTAAAAAAATCAATAAAATATATCTTTAAAAAAAAACAAATAAAATAGGAAACAGAATGGAAAAAACACATTTTATTGATGAATTACACTCTTGTTATTCATCTTAAGAAGATGTGTGTGTAGGTGTCTATGGGTGTTTTTCCTACCAAAGATGAAAGATGTAAGAAATATCTATTGGTTGCCCATAGAAGGAAAATCTGCAAACATCATGGCTTTCTTCCTGAATGTGAAAAGGGTAACCAATTTGGAAGGTGGATAGGGAATTTTGACAGCTAATATCGCACCTAATCCCATATAATAAAGAGCTAATATGTAAA
>NW_005263118.1:0-318 GCF_000412655.1 Myotis brandtii | reverse complement strand
TCAGAATATAAAAGTCAAGGGACTCAGGGGTGGGCTGAGATGGGGGGTGGCCATCCCCACTACTGTCCACCTCCCAAGAAGCAGGCTTGATGGTCAGTAAAAGGATCCTTGAGGCCAAGGGGGGAGGGGGGTGTCTCTGTCGGGGTCTGTGCCGCCAGGCTCAGCCACTGTCACGACTGTTGCTGAGACGGCTGCTGTGGGCAGGGCACGTGCAGCCAAGGAGTCAGAGCGGAGAAAGGGGCTGAGGGGCCGAACTGGCCCCTGGGGGCCGGCTCCCACCATCTGGTTCTCTTGGGTGCTGGGGCTGCCAGTGGTGGG
>NW_005263117.1:0-318 GCF_000412655.1 Myotis brandtii | reverse complement strand
AGAGGAGAGAGAACTTGTAAAGGGTCATGTAGGTGAGCGTGCAGGTACATAAAAACAGGAAAGTGAGCTAGATGCACCCCCCAGTCTGCAGAGGGTGCACCTGAGATGAGCAGTCATGAGTTTAAAGTGAGACCCGCTACTCACAGGGTGTTCTTCTCTAGCTATATTTAGGCCCTCAAAGCAGGGGTGGATACATAGAGAACTGAATCGAACCAGGATTAGGCTCTGCCAGAGGAGCGCAATGGAGAAAACTGAGGGAAGGGAGGTACAAGTGAATCCAAGGCAGGGAAGGGGCCTGGAACTCTAGGGAACCCTAAG
>NW_005263116.1:0-318 GCF_000412655.1 Myotis brandtii | reverse complement strand
CCAAATTTCCAATTGTGATGAAAACTATAAACCCACAGGTTTAATAAATGTAATGAAACCCAAACACAAGAATCATGAAGGAAACTATACCAAGGCACAAAATGAAATTTCTTAAAACCAGTGATAAAGTGAAATAATTTCAAAGCAGAGAAAAAAGACACATCGCATATAAAGAAACAAAGTTAAAAATAACAGCAGATTTCTCATTGAGAACAGCGTATGTAAGAAGGCAGTTGAAAAATGTCTTTGAAAGACTAAAAACACAAGCAAATAAACAAACCTCTCAACCTAGAATTCTGTACAATGCCCCAAAAATAT
>NW_005263115.1:0-318 GCF_000412655.1 Myotis brandtii | reverse complement strand
TGGCCTGCACCCTCTTGCAATCCGGGATCCCTCAGGGATGTCCAACTGCAGGTTTAGGCCTGATCCTAGCAGCCTTGCCTGCGGGGATTAGGCCTAAACAGGCAGTCAGACATCCCCTGAGGGATACAGCAGTGCGCCAAGTGGCAGGCAGCCAGGGAAGAACCAGAGCTGAGGCCACGTCGCTCGTGCTCATCCCAACCCGTTGCACCTGCTGCTGCCACTCGGTAGCGCTGCTGCAGAGTCCGGAGAGGCTCCTGCTGCCACAGCTGCGCTTACCAGCCATGAGCCCGGCTTCTGGCTGAGCAGTGATCCCCCTGT
>NW_005263114.1:0-318 GCF_000412655.1 Myotis brandtii | reverse complement strand
AAGCATCAATAAATGCTAAGCACTATTTTAGGCACTATGGATGAACATCAAGGAGTTTAAGAAGAGGTCTTAATCTATATAACTTACGATCTAAGGTGGAAAGTAAACTAAATGCACAGACAACATTTTAGATTTTAATCTTCTGATACTGACTATGATCACTGGGTAGATTTGAAAGGGGGCAAATCACACAATAAAAGGAGGCCATCTTTGTGAAATATCTGACATCTTTTGAAGGAATTACCAAGGGACCAAATATAGATGTAGAAAGAGTTTTAATGGAATTCCCATAGAGTCAGAAGTGATATATTTTCTTAC
>NW_005263113.1:0-318 GCF_000412655.1 Myotis brandtii | reverse complement strand
TTTTTTGTTGTATTCTACTTATCAGAAGCAACTTATAAGATCCATCCCACACTTAAGGGGTGGGGATCACACAAGGGCATGAAAACCAATTAGCCATTGCAGATCATCTGAGAGGCCCTCCACCACAACAACCATTCATGAGATAAGCAGGGAAACGTGAATACTGGCTGGATATTTGATACTGTTAAAGAACCATTATTTCTTACGCATGATGATGATATTGTAGTTACATTAAAATAGGCTCTTCTTTTAAAGATACATTCTGAAATATCTACTGATGAAATGATCATGTCTTTGGATTTGCTTCAAAATAACATG
>NW_005263112.1:0-318 GCF_000412655.1 Myotis brandtii | reverse complement strand
GATGGATGGATGGATGGACAGGTGGATGGATGGGTGGTCAGGTGACTGTGGGTGGAAGAGAGGCTGGTTGGCCTTCAGAGGTGGGGCCACGAGGGTAACTGTTCTGACTTGGAAGACAAGAGGCCCAGCCTCAGCCCGATGCCCGCCCTTCCTTCCCGGCCTGCCCTGGCCGCCACCCCACCGCCCGCCCTCCCGGCGTTTCTATTGGAAGGTTTCCCACCAATTTTCCCTCAGCACCAATCAATGGATGGAGCGGGCCCTGCAGGACCCCAGGAGCTTCCCTACCCAGCTCCTCTCCAGGGCCACGCGGGAGCGAAC
>NW_005263111.1:0-318 GCF_000412655.1 Myotis brandtii | reverse complement strand
GAGCAGCCCTGAGTGGTGGGAGCACCTCTGTGCTCTGGGAGCATCTCTGTGAGGTGGGAGCATCCCTGTTTTCCCATCAGGCTTCTCCCGTGGGGTGGGGTGAGGCATGGTTCCTGGAAGTTAAGCCTCGAGCTTGGCTCTCTGAGGTCCTGACAAATCCAGGAGCTTCTGGCATCCTTTAATAAATGCCTTCGCTGTGTAACCAGCCGGAATCGGCTTCCGTGACTGCAACTCAGAGCCTTTCCGACCCCGCACCCTTCTTCGTTTCTTCAAATCCTCGCCCCAGGATATGTTTTCATTGACTTTTAGAGAGAGAGG
>NW_005263110.1:0-318 GCF_000412655.1 Myotis brandtii | reverse complement strand
GCTGTGACACCAGGACATTTCCTCAGCTGTCTGGGAAGCAGCACCACCTTATCCGAGTCTATCAGGGTGCCCAAATAGTTGGGCTTCTGATTAATAATTGATGTGTCTGATATACATTCATGGAGTGCTCATGTTCCAGGTGCTTTGGGACACACAGTGGATTCTCCCAGTTCCTGCCCTTGGAGGCTTCTAGTCCAATGAGCGAATTATTGGTCCTACTTCGTTCCTCTCCCAACCCACACCCTGAGGCATGAGACTTTCCTGTCTCTCTCACTAGAGACAGAGTTCACATCCTTTGTGTTTTCAAATAGACGTATA
>NW_005263109.1:0-318 GCF_000412655.1 Myotis brandtii | reverse complement strand
CTAACATCTGATTGACCCAGATGGGGAATGATAGAGTCAAAATGCAATGGGGGAACCTTAAGAACCAAACATGTGGTTATCAATTCATTGACTCACGGATTGTTACCTGAAGCTCAGAACGTTCCCACCTGGCAGTCCCTCAGTCTGCATTTGTTGTGTCAGTATACTGTAATTTACCTGCTGAAACAGTTGCTGGTTCTAATTCTCTTAATGTACCCAGGAGCCTCTGTGCCACTCACTAATAAAAATGCCTTGTGTCATTATAAGAGATCTTACATTCACTCACAGCTCTTCTGTTCGCTCCTGCACATGGGTCTC
>NW_005263108.1:0-318 GCF_000412655.1 Myotis brandtii | reverse complement strand
TGAGCCAAACCGGCTAGGGCTCAATCATAAATTTTTACAGAATTGTAGTATACCGTATTTTTTATAATTCTTCAAATTAGATTTATTATCTGGATTAGAACACTTTAAAAAGGCCATATTCTTTCAGTATCATAAATCTTTAAAGATGCTATTAGTGGGCCTAGAATTGCAAAATAAAATAATTTTGAAATTTAGTTTGGGGTTTTGGAAATCACAATAAAATGATTCTTCCTCCTTTTTCTTAGCATATTCTACATGAGCAATAGCATCAATGTTGAAATGTCACTAGGCATCAATAACCTATTTTTCATAAATCTT
>NW_005263107.1:0-318 GCF_000412655.1 Myotis brandtii | reverse complement strand
GCAGGTGACATCAGGTGACACCCAGTCACTACCAGGACCCGAGCCCCCCGCTCCCCCAGCTGGACGCGCCCCGGCCCTCCTCTCCTCTCCTCTGCTCTCCTGCCTCGGCCCTTTCTGGAGGCCTCCCGGCCCCTCGCGCGCCCACCCCCGGGTCTCCTCCCACTGGCTCCTGGGTCCATCTTCCCGCCTTCGCTCGCCCTGCACTTCACTTACTGTCTTGTTCGTCTCCCGGGCGGCGTCTGTGCGGCCTCACTGTGCGGCCTCCGGGGGCCGCGCTCACCTGTGCTGGTCACCGTGGATCTGGAGCACCTGCTCCGC
>NW_005263106.1:0-318 GCF_000412655.1 Myotis brandtii | reverse complement strand
AGAACTATTGTTTTAAACCACAAATTTTGAAAATGAGCTCTAAAGATCTCCATGTCTTTGATCACGAAAATACAAACAAGCCAATAAGCCAACAGAACCAAGATGGGGGTCTTAGCAATAAGATTTACTATGTCCTGATCTCTCAGGTCTGGAAATCTCCAGATCAAAGCCAAAATGAGCAGCAAGGACCGCAGCTGCTCACTGTTCAGGAGATCCAGTCTAATGCATCCTCTAAGCAGGGGTCAGCAAACGATGGTCCACGGGTTAAATATGGCCTGCTACCTGTTTTTATAAATAAAGTTTTATTGGATTCATTTA
>NW_005263105.1:0-318 GCF_000412655.1 Myotis brandtii | reverse complement strand
AAAAAAGAAAATGAAATTGATCTGAATCCAATCAAATGTTCCGAGGATAGTGATATTTCTTAACAGGTTGTTTCTTTAATTTCACGTCTTCAGTTTACTAAGGTCTTTTAATAAGTCACAGTGACCATCTCAAATCAATAACAAGGTTTTTCATTATTGTTTACTTAAAATCATTATGTTTCCATTAGATTTATTTCTATTTTATTAATTCTACCATAGTTATAAAATAACATCAACATCTTAAGTTCAAATCCCCAGGTCCTGCCAAGATTTATGTGAATATGAGCAAATGATTAAATAATTTAAAGTCTTACTTTT
>NW_005263104.1:0-318 GCF_000412655.1 Myotis brandtii | reverse complement strand
GTTGTAGAGTTAGATGATTTGCTACCATTTTTTTCTTGTTTTTTTGAGGAAGGCCTGTAGAGCTATAAACTTCCCTTTGACTTTGTTTTTTAATGATAAATTAAAGGCTTGTTTTCTGTGCAATTACAGAGAAAAGATAACCCTAAAAGTTACAGTTATTCCTCCCCAGGACATTAACCACGTTTTCTTCTCTAACTCAGAATATTATTTCAAACTGCCTTTCCTGGTGAATAATAAATATCCTGTTCTCAGAATGCTGTTTGAACCCTACTTTACATTGTACTAGTTCCATTGATTTTAGGGAGAAGGAAGTGGTGA
>NW_005263103.1:0-318 GCF_000412655.1 Myotis brandtii | reverse complement strand
AGGGTTTATATAGAAAATCCTATGAAATCTACAAAAAAAATCTCTAGAACTAACCAGTAAGTTTAGCAAGGTTACAGGATACAAGATTAACATGCAAAAATCAATTGTATTTATACATATTAGCAAGAACAATTGGGTATTGCCACCGAGCAGATTCTGTAACTGAGTCTTCAAAAAGCCATTCTACTGTTCTACTAAACTAGCCACTTCAGCATGGTGGGGAACGTGGTAACACCAGTGAGTTTGATGAGCATGGGCCCACTGTTGCAATTCTTTTGCTATGAAGTGAGTTCCTTGATCAGAAGCAATGCTGTGTGG
>NW_005263102.1:0-318 GCF_000412655.1 Myotis brandtii | reverse complement strand
TTTTTGGTGTTATGCATTGGTGGTTTGATGGCAATACTAAACACCAAAAAACATTCATGCTGCAATCTATATAGGTTATCATCCTGAAACCTTCAAATTTTTAAGTGTGATACAGAAGAAGGCAATGGACTTTTCCAGCTCCAGCCAATCATAGGGCTTTTGTCTTCCACATCTTGTATTGTTTTCTTGTATAAATACATTTTTTTTTACATTTTTTCTATCCATATAATCTTCTTCAAGAGTATTACTACATATAGTTTTGCAAAAGATGAACAAAATGCAACTTTTCATTTTAAGCTGAAAAACTGATCCACACCT
>NW_005263101.1:0-318 GCF_000412655.1 Myotis brandtii | reverse complement strand
GAGAATGTGGCTTGGTCCTCAGGTCAAAATGAAGGTTTCTGTTACTTTCCCATGAGCTCTTCACACTCACATGTCCCAAATAATTAGAGTTCTAGAGACATTGCATTTCTTTTCTTAATCTAGTACTGAATTTTCACTTACCGAAGCTATTTGAAGTTGGATTTCAAGAGCCATGGCTTAGGAAAATGGCTCAACAGAGTGCATGCTGGAGTTAGTCCAGATGTGTAGGCAACTATAGGCTAGTTTTTTTAACTTAACCATATGTCTATGGTTAAGTTAAAAAATTTCAGGTATAAATATTTTATGTAATGGACTAGA
>NW_005263100.1:0-318 GCF_000412655.1 Myotis brandtii | reverse complement strand
TAGTTCTCCTTTTTGAAGCAGTCTTCATAACAGAACTAAATTTGTTTCTTCCCCCTGTCATTTTAATAACTATAGCAAGTATGTATTAAATAACCAGTATGCCACTAGCTACTATTCAATGAACTTCAGATATTTTTTAAATTATAAACAGGGATGCAATTGTGGTTACTTGGAGAAATTGTTGGTTGACGTGGTTTATTCCTTTGGGAATCCATAAAATGATTCTATTCAAAAGTGTGGCCTCCTTCTCCTTAACTCTTACCCAGGTGCTAAGTAATTAAATTCTAGATTTTGTATTTTACTCATTTTCTCCATTTC
>NW_005263099.1:0-318 GCF_000412655.1 Myotis brandtii | reverse complement strand
CACACACTCAGACACAGACACATACGCATGCACAAACACACACACTCACAGACACAATCACATGCACATACTATCATACACACATTCTCACACACACACTCATACACACACAAACATATGCACACACTCTCACTCTCACATATATTCACATACAAACATAAACATTCACGCACACATAAACACATTGTCTCTCACACACATTCACACACACAAACACCTACTCTCACACAAAGACACACAAGTGCACACTCACGGGGTTAACTCCTTCTCTCTCCTCCCTGGCCTGTGTCGGCCTGGGGGGTCGCAGGGAGGCGGGAC
>NW_005263098.1:0-318 GCF_000412655.1 Myotis brandtii | reverse complement strand
CCTATTGCAATAGCCTTGAATGAAGTCACCCTTGCCTGTGTAACTTGTCTGATGCAGGTTTTCTTAGACACATCATACAAAGAACTGAAAACTCAATGAAACATCAAGAGAGCTGTTACCTTAATAAACTCAAGGGTAAAACTGATCTCCATTTTCTAATTATTTGCTTTCCCACTAGTGTTTATGTTTTGAATATGTAATTTAATTCTGTATGATGGTTTGAATCAAGCTTTAAAAAGAAAAATTGATGGTGTTTTCCAGAACTTTGACACACCTTTTGTAACATGAGAAGTGATGCACTTTCTCAGGATTACTGAT
>NW_005263097.1:0-318 GCF_000412655.1 Myotis brandtii | reverse complement strand
ATATCCTCAGCCTCTGTATGTGCAGGTAAAGCAACAGAGGAACTGTGTGACCCTAGCCTTCCCCCTAGGCAGTGAGGGAACGGGCAGTATAGACCTAGCCATGGGCTATGACTAGGGAAGGGCCCTGAACAACCTCCTATTCCCTTAGGGAAGCAGGTACGACTATAAGGAAGAGTCTCACCCCTTGAGCCTGCCCTGGCGATGCAACAGCACCTACCAGAGACAGGGAAGTGCAGGCCAGGTGGGATGAAACCCGCAGTTTTGCTCTTAAGGCCAGAGTTCTAGTCATGGCATGTTACAGTCTGTGTTGAACTCTGT
>NW_005263096.1:0-318 GCF_000412655.1 Myotis brandtii | reverse complement strand
TAGAGTCCTTCATTAGCCATGGCCTTTCTTTCATCGCAGGGGCTTCAGGTTTGTAACCTGGGGAAGAGTCCATGATTCTTGCCCAGGTTATCTTTAGAGACCGCATGACTCAGTAGCCATTGCCATAGAGCCCCGCTGTTCAAAGTGCTCTGATTACCACTCTTTCCCTGTTGCCTTGGTCAACCCCTTTGACTCTGATGGTGACTGCTACTGTTTGGCATCCACCACTCTGTGGTCCGATTATTTTTGTTTATATCAAGGAAATAATTTTTACTATGCACCCTTCTGCCAATCTCTAGACTGTAGAGTTTTCAATAA
>NW_005263095.1:0-318 GCF_000412655.1 Myotis brandtii | reverse complement strand
GGGGGCGGTGACTAGCTGACATAGCTTCCTTGGCGCTTGAATATGATCCTGGGAACGTCTGTCTCCGGCCGACCTGCCTCCCGGGAACCAGGGGGTGAGGCAGGTCCACGTGCAGGCAAGTCACGGGCACGAGCCGTGTTCAAGGCTCGGCCACCTCCCTCGCCCGGGAGGCCTGCGTCCCCTACACCAGGAGCAGGGCCGTCATCCTGAGTTCTGACCCGAGGGTGTTCCCCTCCCCTGAGCCTGTCCCGTGTGTGCAGGGGACGGGCATGTCCATCTCTCCTGTCACCACCTCCCGCTCCCGTGAATGACGGGGCA
>NW_005263094.1:0-318 GCF_000412655.1 Myotis brandtii | reverse complement strand
GGTGCTGGCTTGCCCCAGGGCAGTAGGGAGAGTCCACACTCCACCCCAGTCCTCTTTATACTCTCACCCGTAGACCCTGTCACACTCACTCAAGATGGCTGACCAGAACCTAGAGAAGCTGAAGACAGAATCAGAACGGCTGGAGCAGCACACACAGAAATCCGTCAACTGGCTGCTTTGGGCGATGCTTATCATTGTCTGCTTCATTTTCATCAGCATGATCCTCTTCATCCGAATCATGCCCAAACTCAAATAAAGACCCGCCTGGCCCAAGCTGGTTAGGCTCAGTGGAAAGAGCATCGGCCTGCAGACTGAAGG
>NW_005263093.1:0-318 GCF_000412655.1 Myotis brandtii | reverse complement strand
ACAGGGTCTTATGACCTGCTTGTGGGAGAAGAGGGAGGTCACTGCTGACCCTCAAATTCCTCCAGTTTAAGATATTCAATATGCCAATAGGTCAGTATTTGGGAGTAGCATATCCTCAATCCCATGACTATGAATTTGGATCAAATGGCTCTCACTTAACCAACTCTGTTGACAAGTACACAGAATACAACTAATCCTTAATAGCCCATTAGAAAATTCCATTATGTGCTCATACTCATGATTATTCCTTAGTGAAGTTGGACTAGACGATTTATAATTCTTATTTTTTATACACAAATAGCTTGACTGCTAAAACAG
>NW_005263092.1:0-318 GCF_000412655.1 Myotis brandtii | reverse complement strand
AAAAAAAACAGAATGTAGATTTGATAGTGGTTCAAGATGACAGACTGAGTTCATGTGTTGATCAACTCTCTCCCCCAAGATTGGATTAACAAGAGAGTAAAAAATAAAAAAGGTCAAATAAACAAGGTAAGGCCAGTTGTTGACAAAAAGAGTTCAGCAAGTTTGTCCAAAAAGCAGATACGGGGCAAAAGTGTATGACGCATGCAGAAGCCAGGTGTAACAGGGCCAATAAAAATAATTTAAAATGTAAATATAAAACAGTCACCCCGTATCCTCTATCTTCTCTTAGCCCAAAACCAAACAAAGACAGCTATTTTT
>NW_005263091.1:0-318 GCF_000412655.1 Myotis brandtii | reverse complement strand
AAAGTCCTGCCCCGGCAAAATTAAAAATGACTACACATTATGAACTGTAGTTGTAACTAAGGTACAATCAAACCTTAAATCTAAGAATAGTAGTGGTGTGTTGGGAATTATTTTCCTCACCATGCACGTTAAATGTTAAACCTGCATAACCCATAGAATTAACCTAACGCTATACCTACGGTATTCAATGCTTTCTCCTCCCTTTCCAGTCTCTCGGTTAAATAAACGAATTCCAGTAACAATCATGGAGAGTTCTTTCAGCTGGTGTTCTTTTTCCTTCTTAGAGAGGCTTAGAAATGTCCCAAGTTCGGCCTGAGG
>NW_005263090.1:0-318 GCF_000412655.1 Myotis brandtii | reverse complement strand
AAAATTGGGAAATAATGATTTTAAAAGAAACCCCACAATAGGAAACTAAACTGGAGATGGACTGAATGTTAATCTCTCTCGCACCTTCTGTGCCCTCTCATACCCAGGGTATCAAGCATTTTATGATCTTCCAGGGCGCTGGGTGCTATCTCTGTCTGGCTAGCCCAGCTAATCCTCAGGACAGTTTAACAGGAACATTCCTTTCCCTCCTAGGAGAGGCTGCCCTAACCTTACCAGACCTCTTGAAGGACTGGAGCTGCTGAGAACAGGAAAAACAGGGCAACAAGTTACTAGCCCAACTGCTAAAGGCCAGAGTTA
>NW_005263089.1:0-318 GCF_000412655.1 Myotis brandtii | reverse complement strand
TCCTTTCACAACACTCCTTGGAATCAATTGATCTTGGTGACATCTATCCCCTTTTATGATCCTGGAAATAATTGGAGAATCTGTACACCCTCTTACCCCTAAGACTGATGTTCTTTGAAGACCAGAATCCTCCTATAGCCTTTCCCCAAATGTGTGAGGTAAACCCCTGCCATGGCTCTCACCTCCTCTCAGCTCCCACTTACCTGTTTGCAGGCAGCTGGATGGTTGGTCAGGTCAGAAAAGACTTGGCTTTTATAAGAGAGTCTGAGGGTGTGGCCTTGAAATGAATAGCAGGCATGTGGACCAGGACAGGGATAC
>NW_005263088.1:0-318 GCF_000412655.1 Myotis brandtii | reverse complement strand
ATATATATATTGAGGACCATTGTAGCAGACACTGCCAGTGCCCCATCCCTTTTCCTGCAGCACCCACCATTCCCACCGACAGCAGTTTAAGGTATGTACCTGTGACTATGGCCAAGAGCTTTGGCTGGCCAGGGGACATTCAGCTTGGGAGTAGGGGAGGGCAGAAATGCCAGGGGAGTCCTCAACCAATGATAAATGGCAGTGAGTGGGTAAATAACCCCATCTTCTTCACCCATCGTTGGGGACAACTCTGGGGAATGTTCCAACTCTGTGGCGTATTCTGTGAGAGGTTCTCAGAGAGGCTGAGCCCCAAACTAG
>NW_005263087.1:0-318 GCF_000412655.1 Myotis brandtii | reverse complement strand
CTCCCCCTGCCTGTCACTCCAGAGCCCCTGACCCATCAGCCTCCACCACTCACCCCAACGCCTCTTGGCTGGAGGGTCCCCCCATATTTTAAAGCAGTGCCCGACTGTGGGGCTGTAGCCACCCGTCCCCCAGCTCTCCTGCTGCTCCCGCCAGGCCTGCCCGGCGACTCATTTTAAAGAGGAGTGACAACACGCATATCACAGCGGCACCGATAAGGCGCCCGTTTCACTCCCAAATATATTCTGATCCTGTCTCCACAGGCAGCTGAGTCTCCCCCTGTTACCTTTTAGAGGAAAACGTCGGTTTATTTCTCTTTT
>NW_005263086.1:0-318 GCF_000412655.1 Myotis brandtii | reverse complement strand
GAGCTAAGGAAGGACTTCCTAAAGGTGCTGAGTGGCCTTTAAAGGATGACATACACACACTGGCAAGGAAAGGAGGCGCTCTCCAGATAGACACCCCTGGCAACGTGGGCTCAAAATCCCCAAATCCTGCTCACCATTCACGAGCCGTTGTATTATTTCATTTCCCTAAACTTCCTTTCTCTTAGGAGTATTTTCTGAGGTAAATGAAAGATTAAGTGAAAAATTCCTGGGACACAGGAATCACTCAATAAATGAACTCACTTCTCTCTCCATATGATGGGCACTAATGAAGGCAGCCAGCAATCCAGACAGGAGGTG
>NW_005263085.1:0-318 GCF_000412655.1 Myotis brandtii | reverse complement strand
GAGAAACTGCCAAATCCACCTAGTGGTGATTTCCAATCTTTCTGGAATGACGAAGCTCTACGATTGCTTGCTCAGCTTTGTGTGTCCTCTTTGCTACACCAGTGGGTATGGGCTTGGATCCCATTTTTTGGCATAATAACCCAAATCCTTCACATTTAGGATCAATTTCTCTCACTGAGTGCCTCTCCCCTACTCTTTACATAGTTTCCCCTATTCTAGTCACACACATCTACTTGCTGTTCTCCCATGCTGTCACCCTAAGACACTTGGAAACTACACACAATTGTTATCTCTTATGAGAAACCATTTCTGGCCCCC
>NW_005263084.1:0-318 GCF_000412655.1 Myotis brandtii | reverse complement strand
TTTTAAAAAGTGGTGTACACATACGATGGAATATTATTCAGACTTTACAAGGAAGGAAGTCTTGTCACATACTACAACATGGATGAACCTTGAGGATGTTTTGCTAAGTGAAATAAATCAGACACAAAAAGACAAGAACTGTAGGAGTCCACTTATAGGGGGTATCCAAAGTATTTAAATTCATAGACAGATAGTAGAATAGCTGTTACCAGGGGCTGGTAGGAGAGGGAAAGGGAAGCTGTTTAATGTGTACAGAGTTTAAAATTTGCAAGATGAAAAGACTTAGGAGACCTGTTTCACAACACTGTGAATATACTT
>NW_005263083.1:0-318 GCF_000412655.1 Myotis brandtii | reverse complement strand
TATCAGATGGGTATGAAATTTATTGGGATGATCAGTTAGAAAGTTATATAATGTCTAATCATTGGGGTATACACCTGAAACTAGTATTGTATATCAACTGTAATTGGAAAATAAAAATGATTTTTTAAAAAGACTATGTTCTGCCATTAAAAAAATAGAACTGGACTATAAAACCCCAGAGGATGGGGACTGCAGACTGATTCCAAATACATGGTGAACTACAGCTATTACCAGAAGTTCCCAACATGAAATCTGGGAAGAATTCCAAACAATTGGGAAATTGAAGAATGAGCCAAGAACTAAGGATTTGTGTTCCAT
>NW_005263082.1:0-318 GCF_000412655.1 Myotis brandtii | reverse complement strand
CCTCTATGAAATCAATAAAAATATATTAAAAAATAATATATTCTGCCCTCAGCTAGCCAACGACTCTGCAGAGATGTCCGGCCATCGGGTTGTACCCCCAAATCCTCAGCCCCATGTCCAGGGCCCCCCCCTCCGACAGCTCCCCCTTCTGCCCCAGGCCCGTCTCTAATTGCCCATGAATTTCCCTTACACCTCAATATGTGTGCAGTGGGTTGAGCGTAGGGTTCGAGGGCTGATGAAAGATGAGTTTTAAAATGGCTACAGGTAATGATTCCTTTATAGCTTCATTTGGGTGATATTGCAAATTACGAGAGTGTG
>NW_005263081.1:0-318 GCF_000412655.1 Myotis brandtii | reverse complement strand
CCACTGAAGGGAACGCGTCCGGATGGTATGGATCGGATGCCGGATCAGTGGACGGGGATTGTGCTAATTCCAATGCCTCGCAGAAAATGGTCAAGATCAATGCAAAGAAAAATATTGGGCAAGTCATTAATGTTAACTCCGATGCTAACTTTGATAAATTTAGCGTATCTAGCCGGGGTTATTCTAGGAATATAAATGTTATAGACACTATGGGTACGCAGTATACTTCGTCTGTTAAGTCCCATAAGAGTAGCAGAAGGGCAGGTAGCGTTACCTCCGCCTTCACGGAAAGGATGGGCCGGATAGCTCTGTCTGAGG
>NW_005263080.1:0-318 GCF_000412655.1 Myotis brandtii | reverse complement strand
TTTTTTTAAAATGCTATTGGTTTCCCTCTTCCTAAATAACTTCAGAAAAGGACAGACCTTCCCAAGTATGTGGAATTTTTACTTGACACACTCTCGAGTCAACCAGTCCACTCTGAGCAACCATGACAGGAATCCTGAAGCTCCACAAATCTTCACAAGCCCCTGGAGGAGATGCAGAGTGCAAGGGAAAGGAGCCAGGAGGAAAGGTCAGGGAAGGCCAAAGGGACACACAAGGGCCGCTTGGACAGCAATGAGAGTGTCTGAAGGTCATTCAAGAGGCTTGAATACGTTGTGGGCCAGACCCCAGAACGTTAAAGC
>NW_005263079.1:0-318 GCF_000412655.1 Myotis brandtii | reverse complement strand
GCCCCTCTGCCAGGGACTGGACCCCCTTGGATGCTGGGTATTCGACAGAGAAGCCATGAAGAGTTGTGGGGGTATAAGAGAGTATTGCAGGCCAAATAGTCATTGCTACAACATGAGCTATTAGACAAAGCAGTTCTTCAAGGTAAAGTCCTATACAGTAGCCATACACCAGCTGGGTAACAATACATCTTTCCTACAAAGGAGCAGTATCCTCCAACTTAGGAGCTATACAACAACTATCCTTAGAGTAACAGCCTCACTTAGAAGCCGCCTCTGTGCTGGCTGCCTACTGGTCAGTAACATACTTTAATACTAACT
>NW_005263078.1:0-318 GCF_000412655.1 Myotis brandtii | reverse complement strand
AATGGGGACACACATCCCAACCAAGAGGAAGGGAGAGGAGCTGACCAGGGTCCTGGCGGCCTGCGGGAGGCAGCAGCTGCTGAGCCCCATCCCCTCTGTGTAATAAAACCTTCTCAGATAAAAAGGGAAAGTAAATGCTTACATTCATACAGGCAGTTTCAAATGTTCAAAGGAATTTACGAACTCAGTTTAGTAACGGAATCAAACAAGTGATTGTTAAAATGTATGAGATTTATGAAGAGAATTGAAAAATCTGTCAGTTTAAATGAAAAGGTTTGGGGGTTTTTTACTTTAATATATTGAATACTGACTTTTTTT
>NW_005263077.1:0-318 GCF_000412655.1 Myotis brandtii | reverse complement strand
CTTGAGTTCAGAAGTCCATTTATTTGATTTATGAAGACTAGTTGATGTTGTTTCCCTAGTTTCTAAGCAGAAGAAAATGTAGTTTCTGTAGATATTATTCCTAGGTGTCTTCTTTCAAGTGATGTTTTGTAGCCTACACCATGATTCTTATTGGGCACTTATTTTCTATGGTAAAAATAACAAGCATGCAAGGAAATGTAAATAAGTACAATCATGCACAAAAAAGATAAGAGGAAAAATATAGGAGGTAATTATTTTTAGAAGTTGTATTGGCAGGAGATAGTGTTTTTATTCATAAAATTAAGGGGATCAAGGGAT
>NW_005263076.1:0-318 GCF_000412655.1 Myotis brandtii | reverse complement strand
GCTCCTTGGACCACGGAGGGGTCATGGCCGAGCTCCCTTTGGAGGAGCACCTCAACTCCCACCCTATGTCCCTGAGGCGTGGGCACTCGGTGTATGAGGACGAGAACGAGCGGACGTGGCTGCCGCTTCTCTTTGACATAGGAGGTGTCCTGCAAGTATGCTTGTGCCAGAAAGACATCCCCAGTGGGGACATCTTACTCACAACCAACCCGCTGACCTCGAGCACCCTGCCTTGGATGTGGACGCTCCACCCTGAAGGCCATTACCTGGACCCCATGTTCCGATTCTGGCGCATTGTGCACCATGTCAAGAAAAATG
>NW_005263075.1:0-318 GCF_000412655.1 Myotis brandtii | reverse complement strand
GCCCTCCACCACTGGCTCCAGCAGGGATGGGGCAATTTCTGGCCTTGGGGGCAAAGGTAGAAGCACTTAGAGGTCCCGGACTTGCTCGCAGAGCCTGGCCCACCCCATGGCCTCACCATCCAACCCTCTCCCAACGCCCCCGCCCTTCCTGTATCCACAGCCACACCCTGGAAGCCCAGGTTCCAGGCCCCACGAGGTGAAAGCACTGCTGGAAACTGACCCTTTAAAAAAATTTTATTTAATTAATTAATTTATTTTTGTGTTTGTAGGTTTGTTACTAGTATATATGGCTCTTATTAGGTTCCGGTACATTCCCTC
>NW_005263074.1:0-318 GCF_000412655.1 Myotis brandtii | reverse complement strand
GTCATAGTCTGGGATCAGCAGCCATGGCCAGGGAGCAGCTGCTCCATTGTTGTCACTGACCATGGGACAGCCAACTGCTTGCTCCTGGAGGGGTGACAGTGCCCACATAGATGGTGGCTGGTGCGGCCCTGAACCCTACCATGGCAGGCCCCAGGCTCCATTTGTGGGAAAACAGCTGAGTTTGGCCACTAAGCCTGTTTCACATTCACCTCCCCACTTCCCACAAAGGCTCTGTGCACACAGCATGCCAGACCCCAGAGGGGTTTCTCCAAGGGAGAGAGCTAGGCTGCGCTCCCACAGTCTTCATCATTTATTTTT
>NW_005263073.1:0-318 GCF_000412655.1 Myotis brandtii | reverse complement strand
TGTGCAGCCAAGGTTGAGAACCACTGCCTTAGAGAGAGGCCACACATGCATTGATAATTGACAATTTCAGAAAATCCATATATCCTGGTCCTTATACAAGAGACAGGAAAATAAGATATGTTGCCCTTTTCAAATTTTTGCCCCTTTTTGCCCCTATAATGAGGTAAAGTCATTGACTCTTTAGGCATGAATACGCGTGGGAAGATGAGGAGCTCATGGAAAATATGTTGGCATAGCAGACTACGTGAGTGACCATCTTTTACTTTTGCCTATGTTTATAGGTGTGCCGTGCCAGCATGGCCAAGGGTGAACCTGAGG
>NW_005263072.1:0-318 GCF_000412655.1 Myotis brandtii | reverse complement strand
GAATAATGACATTTTCAAGGTCACGGGGTGCCTGCAAATCGCCCCCTTCCGTGGGACACCTCTTGTCTGTAGGCGAGTTCTTGTACACACACTGCCCCTTCTCCAGTGGCTGAGGTCACCTGGAAACACGGGGACTCATCAGAGGATGCTGTGCAGCTATCCTGCAAATGAAAAGCACAGGCGTTTCATTAGAAACAGTCCGACACTGTCTGTTTTATGAATTTACTTGGCTCTCAGGAAAGTGTCATTTCTTATACATTCAATGACTTCACTATAAACTATGTTCTAGTGGCTACGGTACAATGGGAAGAAGATTGT
>NW_005263071.1:0-318 GCF_000412655.1 Myotis brandtii | reverse complement strand
GGTGGACCTGGTCCCTGCGGGCTGAGATCATGGAACTCATTTCAAGAACAAGAACTTGTGGTCTCCATCTGAATCGGCACTTGAACAGTTTAAAAAAATCACAGAAAGCACGTTAGGTGGAACTCAGGCTCCTTTACGGGGGCCGAAAGCAAAGGTTCCAAGATGCTAATGGTCTGAAAGTGAGGTTGCCTCCACTGTCCAGTGCAGGACCTGCCCCGTCCCGGTCACGTGGAGGTAACACTGGGGTGTGCTTGCTGATTGGCACGGGATTCCCATCACTGGGATTTTCAGACATTGTCTCAGCTTGGTACCAGCACC
>NW_005263070.1:0-318 GCF_000412655.1 Myotis brandtii | reverse complement strand
GAGTACATTAAATATTTCCAATCCCAAGCCATTGCTTGAAGTCTATTTTGAGGAGAAGAATTAAAAAAGTACATCTTGAGAAATAAAATTTATATCATGGATTTATTCAAATAATGAATTCCCTCTTGTGTGCTGAAGTTATATACATTCATCCCAATTTCTGACAGTACAAAGATTATTGACATTCAGAAAGATCAATATCAGACAATGGAAATTCTCAGAGGCCAAAGAAAGATTAATACACTTTTGTATGTCCTGTGGCTATAAGATTGTTGGAAGCTACCCATTGTCTTCACTATTAGAGAAGTGTAAACAAGG
>NW_005263069.1:0-318 GCF_000412655.1 Myotis brandtii | reverse complement strand
GGCTCCCTCCCTTCACTCGGGTCTCTGCTCACACATCACCTCCTCAGAAGCCTTCCCTGACCACCTGTCCAGCAGGGCAGCCCCGTCCCTCTTTCTTTATCTTGGTTTGTTTCTTATGGCTCTGACCGTGACCTGACATTGCACTTTGGGGTTCTCTGCCATCTTCTCCGTGAGGGCGTGGGCCTCACCTGTCAAAGCAGGGCCCAGGGTGAGGGCAGTGAGGCACTCGCCTCAGGAGCAAAATTGAAGGGAGCACCCAAAACTTCAAGAAGCAAGAGAAATCATATTTTAATGCAATATTTTTAAAAAGTCAAAATG
>NW_005263068.1:0-318 GCF_000412655.1 Myotis brandtii | reverse complement strand
CCAACCCACCAGCCTCCCTGGTCTCTAACAGAAACATTAGGTCTGAGAGGTCCCTGCCAGCCGGCACCACTCCTGCGTTCCACCAGGGGGCAGTGTCCTCCCCATGAACCTGAGCTCCCAGAGCAGAGATCCCTGTTGTGCCCACCCTTGGTCCCAGGAGTGCTGAGACTCCAAACCACAGAGAGAACCGACTTCTCACACAGATTCATAGTTCAATGAACTGATTTTAGGTTTGGAACTGATGGGGACCCTTGAAGAGAAGGACTATCCAGCTGCTCTCAACAGCCTCTCCATGATGCTTAGGAATGTTGATCAGAA
>NW_005263067.1:0-318 GCF_000412655.1 Myotis brandtii | reverse complement strand
ACGCATCTCTTCCCCGGAGGCTGCGGAGTTCAGGTCACTCATCACTGATTATCATGAGCATTGCCCTAAGTGAGAGTTGAGAAAACCCCACGCTTTTATTTAAAGGTCCTTTAGTCCCACAAAAGTTCTCATAAGCCAAGTCAAATACCACAGGATGCACTGCTAATTTCGTCCACCGCTGGAAGGAAAATAAAGCACTCAGACGCAAGAACGGTGGCTCATTCGCAGACGAATTAAAAGTCTTGCTTTGAAAGAACGCCAACATAGTCTCAGGGTGCTTGGAGTTAGGGCAATATTTAGTATTTAACCGCATTTCAT
>NW_005263066.1:0-318 GCF_000412655.1 Myotis brandtii | reverse complement strand
AAATGCTCCAGACTCACCTGTGGCTAGTGGCTGCCTTCCTGGAAAGTGTAGATTTTACTTTTGAGGTGTTCAAGATGTAAAACCATCTTTTGTTACTTTTGGGAGTAAAAAATAAGAGGCCAAAAGTAATTTTAAAAAATGTGACTCTATCTGTAATCCCACCAACTTGCCTAGAGTTTGTTATTCTGTACATGGAGGAAAGCCCTGGTTGACTCTTCTATTGGCTACTGAAGAGCCTAAAAGAAAGTTCTTTTAAGACTTTAAACTCCTGTCACGAAAGCACTTTTATCTTTTGATCTCATGGACTTTCAAGGACAT
>NW_005263065.1:0-318 GCF_000412655.1 Myotis brandtii | reverse complement strand
CGCACCCTCCCCGTCTCCCCACGTCTGCGGGGACCTGCCTGGGCCCTGAAAGCCCGATTCGATGATGATCAGCAGGAAAACTGCTGTGTCATCCCCTCCACCTCCGAGTGCCCTGTGGACAGGTCTCTGTTCAGCACTTGTCCTGTGTGGCTTCACCTTCCCAGGCAGACAGACGGGCAGACCTGCGGGGTGTCTGTGCAGAGCCCCAGGCGGCAGGGCAGGGAGGGGCCATTCCTCCCGCAGGGCACAGGGTTCAGAGCAGGGCATGGCCATGCAGAGGGGAGGGGAAACGCTCCTTTGCAAAGGCTGGGAAGGAGG
>NW_005263064.1:0-318 GCF_000412655.1 Myotis brandtii | reverse complement strand
AGGGCACCAGCTTGGTCTACAAACCCTGGCTGGAGAGTTAATGAAGGATGGGGGAGGGGTGGGGGCAGGGGAGGGAGCATTTTAACAAAGCCCCACAAGGTGTCACTTTTTATCCGAATACTCTCCTTTCCCTCCAGCCTTCTCTGGCCAGTGTCGGTCACCTGGACATAAATGAAGCCTCATTAGCAGAGAGGCCAAGCCGGTGATGCCCGGGTCATTTATCAGCAGGTCCTTTACCCATAGGACCCTGCGTGCTCACAGGGACTGCCTTCAGTCAGGCATCGCAGAGGGGTCTGCAGAGGCTAATTAAAGCTCCCT
>NW_005263063.1:0-318 GCF_000412655.1 Myotis brandtii | reverse complement strand
GGGAAAGATAAGAAGAAAGCCCAATGCAATTTCTTTGTGGAAGAATAGATGTATGGAGAGAAGTACAAAGGTGACTCTCAGAAGACCACAGTGATATTCCTTGTTTGGGGCTGGGGAGGTGAGTCAGGCAAGTATCACTCAGGCATCTACCAGGGACCCAGCATTGCAGGGAAGCCCATTTGGGGAACTGGTCATGGAAAGGACATGAGCAGCTCTGTGCTTCCTGGTAAGTTTAAAGGATGGTAGGACACCTATCAGAGACTTCAGTGGAACCCTCCCACGAAGGATGGGTGGAGTCAGATTCTAACATGGTTCATG
>NW_005263062.1:0-318 GCF_000412655.1 Myotis brandtii | reverse complement strand
AAAAACATGTTATGTTTTAATACATGCTATATTAACAAAGACCACTTCCATAGAAATTACAATCTGTATTATTAAAATTCTAGTTTTTATACTCTTATGCAGGTAGCTTGTCTTCTTGGATGGTATATGTGGGGGGGTATAATAAAGTTGGATAGTGTGTAAGGCAATATCTTAGATGGTGTGATATGCTTTCTTCTCCCTCAGGAAAGTGGTAGATGGTATAAAAAGGGTCTGTCTGTTCCTATTGCTGGTATGGTTTAGAGGAGATGGTGGTTGATAAAAATATTGGATACTATATCTACTTAATCTATTTCCTAA
>NW_005263061.1:0-318 GCF_000412655.1 Myotis brandtii | reverse complement strand
CTCCTATGAGAAAGACAAAGGACACCATGTTCTGAATGACACCAGGTCAGTCTCACATTTATCAAAGCAAACAGGCCAAGTGAAGATGGGCAAATGTGAAGGTGCTGGTGGGCACTGCACGGGGCAGGCTGCGCTGGACACAGCCACCCAACCTAGAGGGGCCCAACCAGGAAGTGAGCGAGCCCCTCCCGCTGGGGCTGCCTCACACGATGACAGGAGGCCTGGACCAGAAAACAGCCAAGAGCAAGTCTTCTCATGCTGTGCCCGACCCTGGAAGCTCAAGTACCAGGGCATCTGCTTCAGGACAAGCCCTACCGA
>NW_005263060.1:0-318 GCF_000412655.1 Myotis brandtii | reverse complement strand
GTGTCATAGGTTCGCCATCACTGCCCTAAGCCCTCTCTCTCCAGCCCCTGACTCTCTCCCCGCCCCCTGACTGTCCCCGCGGCCCCATCACCACCGCTGCAGTCTCTTCCTTTCCTCAGTCTCTCCTCTCCTCTCTAGTCTGCCCCCCCTGACCCCCAGGGTCCTTCTACACACAGGACTGACCCTGTCCCTCCCATGCCCCTCAGGACAAAGCCTCAGCTGAGGCCAGGGGTGGTCTGGCCCTGCCCCCCTCACTGGCTGTCTCAGGCCACATGCTGCTTGCCATCCACGTGGCTCCCCCCCACCCCCCCCCCCCCG
>NW_005263059.1:0-318 GCF_000412655.1 Myotis brandtii | reverse complement strand
TGGCCCCGATCAGGGCAGGCCGCTGGCCAACCTCCTGCGGCCCCTCCCCCAGGCCTGCTCGCTCTGATGGGCCCTGGGCCCTGATCTGGGCAGGAGATTGCCCCAATTGGCCCAGATCGTCAGCCTGGCCGAGGGACCCCACCCGTGCACGTATTCATGCACTGGGCCTCTAGTATATATATATATTGCTCTAGGCAAACTTGTGATGCAGGCAAATGGCTCCTGGCATCTTTCATATCTCTTTTTTGTCCTCCTGGGAGCACCCTAGTGGGACAGAAAGAGCTGCACTTTGAGCCCAGATAGGCCTGGAAGTGATTT
>NW_005263058.1:0-318 GCF_000412655.1 Myotis brandtii | reverse complement strand
TGCTCTATCCACTGAGCCAAACCGGTTTCGGCGGAAACTTGTTTTTTTAGTTAAATGCAGAACTTTGCATTCACGGTGCGGCGAGGCTTTGGAGCGAATGTGTTCCATGAGGAGGTAAACTACAGGGAAGAATGACTGGGATTTCCAGCTGCCTCCATTGGAACAGCAGCCGGAGGAAGAAGGAACAGGTTGTTCGATATTCCACTGGAGGCGGAGTTTGAGTCAGTGACCAGAAGTTACACGTCCGAAGATGTCACCTAAATATCAAGACCATATTTCTTGCCCAGCCAATATGGCTCAGTGGTTGAGCATTGACCT
>NW_005263057.1:0-318 GCF_000412655.1 Myotis brandtii | reverse complement strand
CACATATGTAATACCTTAATCAATAATAAAAAAAAGTCTCATCTGAGGCCTAGGGTTTTCTCCCAAAATCACATTGCTGTTGGCATTATTCACTTCCTTGCAGTTTTAGAACTGAGGGTCACAGTTGCAAGAGGCCACCTCTGTCAATTGGTAGTCATAGCAAGTCTGTTAGCCTCTTCGTGGCCAGAAAGAAAGCATCTCTACTGCTCCTAGGCACAGACTTCTTTCTCTGACCTCTGGACCTTTTTTTAAATGTCTAACCCATCGATTTTCAACCAGTATGCTACATGAGGCCCACTGGTGTGCTGCAAGAATTTT
>NW_005263056.1:0-318 GCF_000412655.1 Myotis brandtii | reverse complement strand
TTGGTCAAATTAGAGATAACATCTAGGCCTCAGTTGTTTATCAGCTCCAGGCCCAGAAAAGCAGGGAAACCAGAAGTGATGTCATGGCTGATATCAAAACCAAACACACTGATCAACTGCCCCCTACCCTAGCGCCGTCCAACCATTAGAGAGATCAGGGTCCTGACCAGAACCCTAACTCCCTTAGTCACCATATTTAATGATTTCTCCCTATATAACCCATCCCCTGGAAGCCTTCAGGAGCCAAGTCTTTGAGCATTAGCTAACCTGTCTTCTGGCATTGGCCACTTCCTAAAAATAAACCCTTACTTTCTTTGC
>NW_005263055.1:0-318 GCF_000412655.1 Myotis brandtii | reverse complement strand
GAATCAATATGTATTTGTTTACTATACTAATCAAAATCATAGCTAATTAATATTTGCTCAGTATTTATAAAGTTATGACAATGTATAGAGAATTGAGCAGTACTTTAAATAGTGAGAACAAAATGATTAGAGATGCAGCTCTCTGTCAGCTTGAATTACCTAAATAATCTGAATGCAATGTTGTCTTTGCTCTTTCTTACGTACCTTCTCCCCTAGCCCCAACCCAACCACATAACTTGGCTAAAAATCACACTTACTGTTACTTACCCAACTATATAAATGGCTCTTGCTGTGTGTGTGTGTGTGTGTGTGTGTGTG
>NW_005263054.1:0-318 GCF_000412655.1 Myotis brandtii | reverse complement strand
CTAGGAGGCTAGTAAGCAGAAGTCCTTCAGTGCAGCCTCTGGAACCCTAGGAACTACATTACCCAGAAGGCTTTGGCCCGAGCAGAGCCAATAGCAGATCAGATGTAGGCATATTTTTTAAGATTTCATGCCGGGGGCGGGACTTCCGGTGTCCTCTGCTCGGGGCACTCCCACTTCCCCCCTCCCCCACAGTACCGCTATCCTTTCGCACTGAGGTGAGAGGAATCCAGACTTCTCGGCCAAGGGGGCCTCCGCCGGGGCGCGAGGATGGGGATGCGGCTCAGCGCCGTCGCCCCGGTCAAACCCGAAGGACCTGGC
>NW_005263053.1:0-318 GCF_000412655.1 Myotis brandtii | reverse complement strand
GACAAGCCGACCACGTGACCGATCCTGCAGCCCTCAGTCCATGCAAGGACAGAGCCCGAGACAGGGGGGAAGAGCCGCTGCTCACCCGTCAGCACGTGGTCTCCTGGGGTCGGTGCTGGGGGTGGGGGGCCCTCTATTTTGGACACTAAGTTCAGTCTCTGCACAGCTGTGGGCGCCTGACTGCCATCCATACCGATGACTCCTCCACATCAAGGATGGAGCAGGGTTTAAATGGGGCTCTATCAGAACCCACTGTGGGCGGCCAATGGAAACAGCCACCACCCTTCCTGGGCGCCGAGAGCCCCACCCACGCTGCTC
>NW_005263052.1:0-318 GCF_000412655.1 Myotis brandtii | reverse complement strand
TATGTATCACATTTGCTACTAATGTTACTGACAGCTATCTAACTTCTGGGGGAGATTTTTAAAAATATCAAAAATACTATGCAAAACATATGTATGTAGTTTAGCTACATTACTTTTAGCAGACATCATTTTTATCAGGTAAAAAGAAAGATTTGTTTATATACCTGTATCCCAAAATGTGAAATCACGCTTCTGGTAGTGAAGGTAGGAGATGAATCCATAAACCAGTGCTCAGCTGCATGTCTCCATATGCCTGTAATGTTTCATTATGGAGACTCTCCACACCACCCATAACCAAGTATTGCTATACAAATAATC
>NW_005263051.1:0-318 GCF_000412655.1 Myotis brandtii | reverse complement strand
TTGTGAGGATCAAATGGGCAAATGTCTGTTAAGCAAAGAGAACAATGCCCGGCACATAAATGCTAAATAAAGGAATGTCATTCGCTGACATTCAAAGGGAGAGAGCTGATCATGTTACTTACCTCCCTGTCTTGGCTGATCATTTCATGAGGCCTGTGCCATGCATAGCTAATTTAAATGGCTGCCTTGGTTAAAGGAATGATTAAATGACAGCATCTTAATAAATCAGAGAGAAAAGCAGTCAAAGCAATTGGTAGATTTAATTAAACTGTTTGAAGTACTTTTTTAAAACACTGATTAGATTATGGTGGATGCTGC
>NW_005263050.1:0-318 GCF_000412655.1 Myotis brandtii | reverse complement strand
GTCCCGGGACATAGAAGCCGCTGGAGCACCTTGCTGGAGCCTGTCTGGGCTGCTGATCCAGTGAACGCGCTGTTTCCGTGTCATTCCTTCTTCGCTGACTCAGTGCACACCTTTGGGAACCCCTGCATTTGCTGAGGTTAAACCCCAACAGGGCGGCGGCGGAGGCGGTGGCAGAGGCAGTGGGACTGAGGGGAGCCCCTCCGGGGGGCGTGTTTGTCCATCCTGGAAGCCAGCTTGGGCAGCCCAGCTCCGCTGGATCGCTTCATGCCGCCCACCGGCTCGGAGCCCGCCAGAATGAACAGGAAGAAAGGAGACAAG
>NW_005263049.1:0-318 GCF_000412655.1 Myotis brandtii | reverse complement strand
AGATACTTTTATTATAAAGCCTATTTTAGAGACACAGAAGACATTACATCTACTCACTTAGCTATAGGACACTGTGATGGTGTCAACTATCAACACTTCTGGGAGACCATATGAAAAACATCAAGCTAACACTTCTGAGGAAGAAGTCTTTAGCTATTTCCACATCACACTGAGACCAAGATTCAGATAAAAGTAAAAGGCTGTTTCTTTTAAAGGACATTCTTTAAATAATAATGGAACTAACATATGATCCAGCAATCCGACCCTGGGTAATTATCCACAGGAAAAAGAAAACATTAATTCCAAAAAATATCTGCA
>NW_005263048.1:0-318 GCF_000412655.1 Myotis brandtii | reverse complement strand
TATTTTAAACAACTTCTACTATTACATGTTTCTTAGGACTTCGACTTACAGTTCTCCAGAACCCAAAATTATCTAAATACCCTGGATCAAGCTAGATCATCAAAAGGCTGCAAACCTGGGATATTCTTGATTCGCAGCCATATGGCATTATCACGCCCTGGGCTTTTCTCAAAGGCTGACACAAGAAGCACCATGGGGACAGAGATAAAGGCACAAGGCTACCCACTGCAGCCTGGCCAGTGGCAAAGACTACAAACACCCTAACTGCCCTCAGTGGAGGGCAGGGTGAATGGATAGGATGCCTCCCTACCTACAGTA
>NW_005263047.1:0-318 GCF_000412655.1 Myotis brandtii | reverse complement strand
CCCACCCGGCACCCCTGTGGGGAGCCCAGCCGGGCTGGGAGACAGAGCCAGGTTCAGGGTGAGCTGGCGCAGGCACCAGTGGGTCTGGGATCGGGTCCTGGATCACAGGAGCTGAGAGAAGGAACCAGCTGTGTGCAGGCTGGGATGCTGCTATTTCCCCAGGACTAGGCTGAAGCTCAGGGTGCAAGAGACAGCGAGGCGCCCTCCCTCTGCTTTGGGTTTCCCTGCAACCAAACTTCTGGGAATCGCACTGAGGAATATGACCTTCCTTTCTGGGGAGGCAAAAGGCCAGCATTTGTAAGGGCAGTGCTGCTCCCC
>NW_005263046.1:0-318 GCF_000412655.1 Myotis brandtii | reverse complement strand
CTGGCATGGGGCACTACAAAATGTTTTACTCAGAGCATAGCTCTGTGAAATTCTCACCACCCCTCCAAAAAAGTTTTTTGGTCAAATATGTTTAGAAAATCCTTTATACTTTAAAATTTTCTCAGCCTTTCTTAGATAGTACTGGTATACATGCACATTTTAAAGATGTTGAGAGCACCTACAATGAAGGTCACATTTTAGTTTGTTCCAGGGTTCCCAGTGTCAATTTTACCACAGTAACTCTTTCAATAAAACCTCTGTTAAGGTGTCTCAAAATTGGGGCTTTGTAGAACATACTTGGACAGATGGGGCACCATG
>NW_005263045.1:0-318 GCF_000412655.1 Myotis brandtii | reverse complement strand
GGCGCATGGCGGGCGCGGGGAAGGGGAGCGCGCGCGCAGAGGAAGCGCCCGCCTAGACCACTACCTCGGCGATGGCTCAGAACTTCGTCCCTTCCCGGAGCGCCGCTCTTCCCCGGCGCCGCCACCAACGCTCCCGGCCAGAGGAGCTGTAGTTCACTGTCAGCCCCGACCCCATTCATTAGAGGGGGCGCTCTGGTCCCAGCCAGACTACATATCCCAGGATGCCGCGCGCCCTTACGTCGTGCTGGGACGTGTCCCGCCTCTGCTGGGACCCTCCACTCGAGAAGAGAGAGCAGCGAGGTTCTCGTCATGCCTCTC
>NW_005263044.1:0-318 GCF_000412655.1 Myotis brandtii | reverse complement strand
AGGGTTGACCTTTGTAATTGATTTTTACCTGGAAACTAGGGAAAAATCCAGTACTTCCAATTCAGCAAATTATTTATTCAGACTTTACCCAATAAATTTCACCTCCATTTTGTGCTAGATTAACTGATCAAAATTGGTCTGATTACGTGTTATTACATTTCTTTACTGGAAGAGAGAATAACAAAAAGAAGGTAGTCACTTCTCTCATAGGCTCTAAGTTCCTTGAGAGCAATATATAAATCTTAAACTTCTTTGCATCCTTTCTTTGACTTAGCATCTAGCACAATTCCTTGGGCATAACCCATATTTAGTATGAAT
>NW_005263043.1:0-318 GCF_000412655.1 Myotis brandtii | reverse complement strand
CCATTCCTAGGGCTGCGGGAGGAAGTGACCCAAACCAGGTGGCTCGAGCAACAGAAACTGGATGCCTAAAGCTCAAACTCAGGGTGTCAGCCCAGTTCACTCCTCTGGAGAGAGTGGGTGCCATGCCTCTCCCCAGCAATCCCAGTGCCCTGGACTGTCAAACGCCTCGCTCCACTGGCCCCGGTCAGTCCGTATGTGGCCTTGCCTGCCCATGTCTTTTACGACTCACCCTAAATCCATGAGGCCCCTGTGAAGATCCTTAACCTGATTTCATCCACAAAGACCCTTTATTTTTATTACTTTTTATTGATTTCAGAG
>NW_005263042.1:0-318 GCF_000412655.1 Myotis brandtii | reverse complement strand
CATTTTAAAACAGTTTCCGGGAGCCCTTTGCCAGGAGAGTGTGACTCCGGGGTCTGGGGAGGGCCCAGGGCTGTGGCTGTGAAAGATCCTGCAGGGGATTCTGAATGAGCATCCTGCCTCAGTCTCCCGAATTCCCGTGGCCTTGGAAGTCCGTCCTGCTCCAGCGTGGCCATGGCGTCTCCTGTCTCCCTGTCTTCCGAGAGCAAATGGCTCTCCTGGCTGTGTGCCTTTTCTCTGTGGCCGGTTACACAGTGGTCCTGTGGGTTATTGGGTGTCCCTGAGGCCTTTCTCGGAGCCTGGCACACAGCAGGCACCCAC
>NW_005263041.1:0-318 GCF_000412655.1 Myotis brandtii | reverse complement strand
AGTGAGTCATGACAGGCCAAGGCCTCTGTCAGGTGGACAGTGAGTGTCCAGGCTGCCTCTGAGGTCATGGGGTGCCATCCAGAGATGCAGGTGGAGGCTCTGGCCTCTCTGCCACCTGCCAGCTTTTGTGGGACTAAAGTCGGTCTGGGCAGGTAGGTGTATATTTGGAAGGCCCATCCTGGGCCAAGGGCTATGGGAGAATGTAGTCAAGGATGCAAAGGGAGGAGAGGAGACCAGAGTTGGGATGGACAGAATCCATGAGGCCTGATCCACATCTCAGCCCCTCTGTGTTTGACTGTTGGACTCTGGTCAATTTTC
>NW_005263040.1:0-318 GCF_000412655.1 Myotis brandtii | reverse complement strand
GGGAAAGCACCACAGGTTACGCATACATTTTGGCAGGTAGGCAAGTCTGCAAATATGGCATCTGCAAATATGGAATCTGCAAGTAATGAGGATTGACTGTTCTTCAGCCTGGGTCATGTCGGCAGGTATAGAGTTACCTTGATTCATGAAGCTTTCTGATTTAGAACATGCCTACAACTTGAGTCTTGAGCAGTGCAATGGCTTTGGCTCAGATTTTCACCAACAGCAGAAACACCATCTGCAGAAATTCTCATACACGGACTGACACCTGCTTCACTTAAAAAATTAAATCCCAATTCTCAAACTTAAATTACCCCT
>NW_005263039.1:0-318 GCF_000412655.1 Myotis brandtii | reverse complement strand
CTCAAGGGGCCAAAGAGCCGCATGTGACTCGTGAGCCTCAGTTTGCCGACCACTGCTCTAGAGTCTAGAAGCTTGGCATTACTGAGAGCAAAAGAGAGCTGGAGGGCTTACAGCAGCTCCAGAAAATCTGCATTAAAGGTAAATATATAGACAACTTAAATGTCCATAGACAGCTAAATGGATACATAAATATGGTATAAACAAACATTGGAATATTATTCAGCCTTCAAAAAGAAAGAAATACTGTCATATGCTACAATGTGTTTGAACCTTGAGGACATTATACTAAGTGAGATAAGCCAGTCACAGAATGATTCC
>NW_005263038.1:0-318 GCF_000412655.1 Myotis brandtii | reverse complement strand
CTCAGACAATGCCTGCCTTGGACTGGGTTTGTCTTCTATAATAAGCTCATAGCACTCTGTTTTTCCTCCAGTGCACGGACCATTGTTCCATTGTTTGTTTATAAGCTTAGGCATTGCACTTATTTTGTTTCACTATTTTGAGGAAATACTTCTAGAATTAACTGACTAAAGAAAATGTTGGTATATTTTAAAAACAGCAACTGAATTCTGTTTTTTTTTGGCAAGCATGGCCAGCAATCTGGAGACAACGTGAGACCCCTTGTCCACCCAGCAGCACAGATTGTTCTGAGCTAGAATGTTGGCTGGACCCTCTCTGAG
>NW_005263037.1:0-318 GCF_000412655.1 Myotis brandtii | reverse complement strand
CTTAATTTACCTAACAAAATGCCCACAAGGTCCATCAGTATTGTTGCAAGTGGCAAGATTTTCTTCTTTTATATGGCTGAAGCATATCCCATTGGGGCAGTGAGGGTAAATATTGTAATAGTGGTTGAGAAAGGTTTAAGTTCAAGATGAGGGTAGCAGCATGGATGTCATATTGTTTCTTATGGAATTCAGATGAAACCATCACTAATATATGCCCCAAATTCCATAATCCCTGATCTTTGACTCTCACCTCTCAATAGTGGTACTTCAGTAGCTTGATAATTCCTTGCTTGATCTCCTGGGTTCGCACTCCATAAA
>NW_005263036.1:0-318 GCF_000412655.1 Myotis brandtii | reverse complement strand
AGATGTAAACAGAAGAGTCAAGTGAGTCAGGAACTTTTCTTAAGTGGCACAGATGCTGTGTCCCTTCTTTATCCTTTCCTCCATGGTTCTGCCCGGGGCCATGTGTCTGGGACCCAGAACTAGCAATGGCAGAGTGATGGGCTAGAGAAACCTTGAGTCCCTGAGGACTCTGAGGAGCAGTCATCCAACTGCCCTGCACTTGCACGCTGGAGAAATAGACTTCCATCTTCTTTAAGTCACTGACGTCTTGTTGGTTTTTGTTTCTCACAGCCAACTAATGCAATCCATTTTCCACATCCGTGTTTTCAGAGTCCCTCA
>NW_005263035.1:0-318 GCF_000412655.1 Myotis brandtii | reverse complement strand
TCTTTGTTTTAATGAGCACTGTATTAGGTACTTACAGCAGTGACTACATTCTGCAAACAGATTATCTGGTGAAATAATTTGTATACAATCCCAATTTTGAGAGATACAGAAAAAGGTTGGAATAGCTTGGGGGTTCAGAAATATCAATATCTTATATATATCATTAGTTTCAATTTTATCTGAGATGTAATTGTACAAATCATTTGAGACTGAAAATAAACATCAAGGAGTTATAAGTAATCTCAGAACCATGAAATAGGAGCATGACTCTTTATGGCCACAATTAAATGAAAAAAATGGAGGTGACTATCTAAAAAG
>NW_005263034.1:0-318 GCF_000412655.1 Myotis brandtii | reverse complement strand
TTATGTAATACATTAAACTATAAAGAAATTAAATTTAAAAAACATAAATAAAAATTTTGAAATTTTTTTAAAAAAAGAAAGTGAAATGAGGAAATTGAGACAAGATCATTTTAAACATTTACAGCCAGCTAGTGAATCACAAGATCTTGTATTCCCTAAGAACACTTGAGAGCAAATGGTTTATACCACTCCTCCCTCATCAGAGAATAAATAGCTTATTTCACCCCGGTCATGGAAATAGGGAACAGAGACCCCAATTGGTGCTATTTGTGCCAGCCAAACCCAAGGACAGATAAAGTCAGGGAACAAATAAAAAAC
>NW_005263033.1:0-318 GCF_000412655.1 Myotis brandtii | reverse complement strand
GTTAAAAGATGTCACTATTGATCTTGTCTGAAGAAATAAAACATTAGAGATAAAGTAAAAGAGCTCCTTATTTGAAACCTTCAGACACACTTCCTCCCACACTTCCTGAAGGGCAGCATCTCCATCTCATGAGTCTGGCTTTTACTCCCAGTCCCCTGTGCATGTTTTACATAAGCAAATTAAGTACATTTTCATAGGCACATGTAGCCTTGCTTTGAATGACTTTAATATAATGAAATCGTATGTTAAAGAGCTTCTTCAACATTTTTTTCATTCAGTACTATCTTTATGTTTAAAGTATTTTACATTGGCTGTCTA
>NW_005263032.1:0-318 GCF_000412655.1 Myotis brandtii | reverse complement strand
GTGGCTCGCGAGCCTCAGTTTGCTGACCACGGGTCTAAGTGAACTGGAGACTCTGACCAAGCCCTACCTAGGGTCAGCCCAGATGTGGACCACGTAGAGAGAGCACCTTAATAGTGACAGGCAGGGGAGAGAGCATGGAGGGCATCTTAATCATAGGTGTGAGTATGGGCAACAAGGGGCAAGGGGAACAGAAGTACCTACATGATATTCTGTTCTGACAGGACAGAGGGCTTTTAAAGTGTAAAAAACTAGCTTTGAGAGCTTGGTTAATAACTAGGCGAAGGTTCTAGGTCATGAGAGTAGAGAGGACAGGGTCAC
>NW_005263031.1:0-318 GCF_000412655.1 Myotis brandtii | reverse complement strand
AGCTGAGAAAGTCCTGTCAGTTGAAGATCAAGGCTCATCCCTCTCGTGTGTCCCTGATGCCTTCCTGGGATGGCAGCTTCGGGCAGCGGCTCCCTCAGGTGGGGAGTGGGGACAGAGCGCAGCAGCGCAACCTCTGACCCACCAGCCTCCTGAAACTGCCAAACATGGGCCGAGAAGGCAGGTGCCCTGGGATCCCGTCATCAGCCTCCATTCACCGCCTGCTGTGCAACATGTGGCCCGGCCTCCCCTGGGAGCCGGTTAGAAATGCAGAATCTCAGGCCCCGCCCCGGACCGGCTGACTGGGAGTCTGAGCCCAAC
>NW_005263030.1:0-318 GCF_000412655.1 Myotis brandtii | reverse complement strand
AGGGAGTCTGGACTCCCAGTGTCCGTGGGTTGGTAGCCAAGGCAGCAGGTCCTAGGCCAGTGTGGCTGTAGGAACCTGGGTGTTTTCTGAGGGCCCCCTGGGTAGAGGTGAGGCTGGAATCCCAGTTACAGCAGCTCTCCCCTTCAAGACGGCACAGCCTCTGTGGCAGAGCTGGCACTCTGGGAGAGATTACAGCAGTAGCAGAGGTTGCCTGGCTATGTGAGCCCAGGCTTCCGGCCCCTGAAGGTCCTGTGAGATCTAGTTGTCCCTTACACACACACACACACACACACACTACACATCCTCACACTCCCCTTT
>NW_005263029.1:0-318 GCF_000412655.1 Myotis brandtii | reverse complement strand
CCTGGGACGGTTCCGCAGGCTGCTGTGCAGTCAGCCCCTCCACAGGCCCCTTCCTTCCTGCCCGGACGGTAGGCCCTGCCCACCACTGCACAGAAACGGACCCCAAGGCTCAGCATCCCTGCCTGGCCGCTGGAGGCCGAAGCCCTGTTGCAATAAAACATTCTTGTGGCTTGCGGGTGGGATTGTTTTTTCCGTCTCAGATATTCAAGGAGAAAGCTTAATGTGTCTCATTTTCCTGGAATGTCGAATTTAGATGAGCTATGTGGGTGTCAATGGTCCAGCACCCTTAACACACACACAGAAACACACACACACACA
>NW_005263028.1:0-318 GCF_000412655.1 Myotis brandtii | reverse complement strand
AAACAGCTCAATTGTGATGTGGTCCTGGGGCCAGGAGTCCCTGCTCCTTGTCCCTGATTGGCCCATCCTCGTGCAAATGAGGACTCCAAATTTGCCCAGTTTGATTGGTCCAAAAGGCACTCTCCTGATTGGTCAGAGTAGAGCTGCTCTGAATGGCCTGAGCAGCATGGCTCTGATTAGATGGGGAAAGCCTCAGTCCTATAGAAATAGGATACCAGGAACTCTTTTATAAAGGTTAGTTGAGATGGCAGAAATAGTGCAGGCAAGCAATTCAGCACAGGCTTCTCCATGAAGTGCAGTTTGTGTGAGAGGCCCCTG
>NW_005263027.1:0-318 GCF_000412655.1 Myotis brandtii | reverse complement strand
TCTTAAACGTGGGAAGGCATTCCTGTCAGCCCCCGTTCTACCGGGAGGACTAGAAGCCCGACCAGGCTGAGCTCAGACATCCTGAGACCTAAGCGGCCAGCATCTGACCTAACCCCGGCGGCTCCCGCCATGCCCTCCGCTGTGGGTGGGCGTCAGCTGCAGAGGACGCCCGGCAGCTGCCCTCCATCCCGTTCCCTAAGCCCCAGGCCCTGCCTGGCTCCCCAGGGCTCCCGCTGCCGCTGGTGGTCACACAGCGCCCCCTGGTGGCCACGAGTGCACCTCCCCCTGGACACCCCACCTTCACGTCCTCCTCCCCAC
>NW_005263026.1:0-318 GCF_000412655.1 Myotis brandtii | reverse complement strand
CACACTGCTACGCACAGCGCCCCCTGCAGCCACAGCACCGTGACACCCGAGGTCTCCCGCTGACCACCTGCTCTGTCACAACTCAGAGCTCCCACGGCCACAATCTTCTGTGAAACGCTGGACCCAGCGCCCACAGTCACGGCTGACATTCTAGGGCTCCGCCTTCCCACACACCATTCTGACGCATGTCTCCCAGCGCTTTTGCGCCACTTTCAATCTGATGGGATTTCAATGTCCACTGTCCACTGTCCCACCACAGGGTCCCACACACAGACACGCTTGGGAGACATTCCGGGCTCACACTGCCAACACTCTAGA
>NW_005263025.1:0-318 GCF_000412655.1 Myotis brandtii | reverse complement strand
AGGGAACTGGGGTGGGTGGCGGGGGAGCAGGACTGGTGAGTGGGCAGAAAGGGCCAACCTTTTGGTCCCTCCCCCAGGCCTGCAGGCTCCAATCACTGCTGATGGCGAATGGGGAACCAGAGTGGGTGGCGGGGGATGCGGGTGGTGCTAGGCCAAGGCCCTCACCCTGCTGGTCACCCCACACACAGAAGGCAACTGGTGGCGGGGGTGGGGCCAGCAAGCGGGTGGGAACGGCCAACCTCTCAGTCCCTCCCCCAGCAGTCAGGCTCCCATTGCTGGGTGGCAGTCGGGGGTGGGGCCAGATTCTGGAAGCAGGGG
>NW_005263024.1:0-318 GCF_000412655.1 Myotis brandtii | reverse complement strand
CTTTTTTAGTTATAGCTCTTATATTTCGGTTTTTGATCCATTTTAAATTGTGATTGGAGAACATACTATGTACAACTCAATCCTTTCCATTTTATTGAGGCTCTTTTTTATGGCCTAGCACATGGTCTATCCTGGAAAATGCTTCATGTCTACTCAAGAAGAATGTGTATTCCACTCTTGATGGGTGAAGTATTCTATAGATATCTGTTAGGTTAGTCTATTTTTTCTTGTTTTTATACCTAGTTGTTGTATCTATTATTGAAAGTAGAAATCTTAGATTACTATTGTTGAATTATTTATTTTAATTCTATAATTTTT
>NW_005263023.1:0-318 GCF_000412655.1 Myotis brandtii | reverse complement strand
CCCAGCGCTGAGGGTCACTTTCGCATTTAAATGGAGTATTGAACTCCTGTCCGAGTTTCAGGCCTCGCCCACGGAAATGCATGCGCTCAGGTCTCCAAGATACACGTGGGCTCCTGGGATTCTCCATCCCGCCGTGGGACAAGGTTTTAAAGTTCACCCGGGAGAACAAAAAGGGGGAGTAAGCGAGGTCGGCAAGGCTCGTTTGAACAATTTAAAGCAAATGGCTGTGAACTCGGTGCCAGGTGACCCTCCCGGTGTTTGCCGCCCCTCAGGGCATGGAGGCAGCCGGCTCCCGGGCAGAGGGACAGGCACAGAGGG
>NW_005263022.1:0-318 GCF_000412655.1 Myotis brandtii | reverse complement strand
AAAAACATTACCATAATAAGAAAAAAATAAAAAAGATGAAAAACTAAAACACTGTAACTTCTAGAGAAGAAAATACATTAATCAGAAACGCAAATGGTAATTTTTTTTTTCTTTTTAAAAATTGTTCTGGCTTGGCTTCATGGGGTTTGCACATGTCGCTAGTTATTTTGCAAACAACTCAACCTTGAACCCTTTCTCTGCCAGGCTGTTTCCTGCCTAAAATTCTGATGTACACATTTTAGCCATCACAGTCTTCTTAATGTCCAAGTTTTGACTCTTCAGTCAGTGAAATTCCAGTCTTTGTGTGTGTGTGTGTGT
>NW_005263021.1:0-318 GCF_000412655.1 Myotis brandtii | reverse complement strand
AATACAATTCACACTTTCCAGGCCTCCCCTGACTGACCTGTTCGCAGGATGGACTGGGGTGACCATTTCCTCCTTCTCAGCAATTCTCTCTGGGCATCCGCCACACAGTGACCTCCTGGCTCTTTGGCCCCTTCGGCTTCTCACAGCCCTCTCTGCTCATTACCTGTCCACGGTGTTTTCCAACACTGACAACCTGTCCTCCAGTTCTCCGGACACCAAATGGGTGTCCAACGATGGACTTCATTCCACACTAACTACTCAAGGTTAGTGCCAGACTCCACACTGAGGGCCCAGGCCCACAAAACAGCGCTCACTTCA
>NW_005263020.1:0-318 GCF_000412655.1 Myotis brandtii | reverse complement strand
TAATCTCTCTTTGAGTATCTGACATTGGACCAATACTCCCCACATAGCATGGAAACATTTAGGATTTGGTGTTTGGGGATCAGAGATGCCCCCAGAGTTGGAGCCTGCCCCAGCCCAGCTCTGGCCTTGGTCCTGCGGAGGCCGAACCCTCCAGCTTTACCTTTTCCTCCTTCCCTGATCTGTTCCCCCACCAGCTCTTTGCATAAATCACCATCCAGTTAGGAGAGGAAGTGAAGATCCATATGAGGGAATTAGCCTATTGGGAAGCCAGCAGGCAACCCCAATCCACCAGCCAACACAGAAACCCAGCCCAGCCAA
>NW_005263019.1:0-318 GCF_000412655.1 Myotis brandtii | reverse complement strand
CCATACAGTATTTGTTTTTTCTCTGACTTATCTCAGCAAAATGGCTCGTGTTCAGTCTGAAGTGTGATTTTCAGTAAATTCTGAAATGGATTTAACTGGGACACAGTCACCCAAACAGGTTAGCCAAGGAGTGAGCCACTGTGAGGCCGCTCTGCGAGCCCAGCCGTCTGCCCAGCAGTACAGCTGTCACAGAGCCTGCCTGAAGGCATTACAGAGAGTCCGGATCAATGCGGCTAATGCCACCTGGAAAGCAATCCAGCTACATCGGAAATCAGTCTGAATTTTTAAGTGGCCAGACATCTTCAGTGCCAACATTGA
>NW_005263018.1:0-318 GCF_000412655.1 Myotis brandtii | reverse complement strand
AACTTGTTAAAGCTTCTTGTGATGTGGCTGGAAGTGCAAAAACTGCTTTCCGTGAGAGGAGAGAGAATCACAGGTCCTGAGCCGGGAATTCTTGCTGCTGCCCCTCTAGGCCATGCTTAGGTTTTGTGACGCTCACCTTCGGCGTAGCCTGGAGTATTGCGTGTATTGTTTCCCACACCTGATGGTGGTCGGAAGGTCTTTAAATCTCCAGGCCCTGCCCTGGCCAGTTTGGCTCGGTGGATAGAACATTGGCCTTCGGACCGAAGGGTCCTGGGTTCAAGTCTGGTCAAGGACATGTACCTAGGTTGCAGGCTCCTC
>NW_005263017.1:0-318 GCF_000412655.1 Myotis brandtii | reverse complement strand
TATGTGTCTTTAAGGAAATCACATACTTTTATCACTGGAGATCAACAATATTTATATGGCACAGTCTGACTGAGTTCTCTTTGCCATGTAAATTATTAGATCCTTGGGCCTACATAACCTTTTAAAACTTTTATTTTCAATTATCTACTTAAAGAATTGGTGAAACTTTTAGAGAAAAAACTCAGGCTTAACTTTTGGGCATTGTAAATGTAAGGCATCCAAAGACAAAGATGGGCATCCAAAGACAATGTTGATTAAGTTACTGGAGATAAGATGATGATGCTCAGTAAACAGATGGGTAATAAACAGAAGAAATAA
>NW_005263016.1:0-318 GCF_000412655.1 Myotis brandtii | reverse complement strand
AATAGGATTTTCTAAATTTTGAGTGTCTCTCTCATAAGCCTAACTTCTGGAACCTGCTATATTAGATGGTGTCTAGTATAATTCACAGACCATAAATTTCATTCCTCTAAATGTATAATGGAGTGGATTTCAGAATATTGACAAAGTTGTGCAACCATCATCATCCTCTGATTTTAGAACATTTCATCACTCTGTACAGAAACCCGGTGTCCATTAGCAGTCATGCAGATTCCCTGTCCCCAGCCCCTGGCAACAACCAACTTATCTATTGTCTGTCTCTATGGATTTGCCTATTCTGGACATCTATATATATAAAAG
>NW_005263015.1:0-318 GCF_000412655.1 Myotis brandtii | reverse complement strand
TTTTTTAACTTTTACCTGGAGCACTTAGCTGGGATCCTGTATTGTATAATCAGTTTGTCCCAACCCTTCCTGCCCTCGTTAATTTAGATCAAGAAAAAATGATCTTGACATGAAAGAGAAGATAGTATATGAGAGTATGTTACAATCTGTCTTTGCTACTGACTAGATGTTCCTTCTTCCATAACCATTTGGCAGGCGAGAAAGGGGCAGTCTTCATTAATTTACTAGGGAATTAGCATTTTCTGTCAAGTAGCATTGCTCTTTTACCCAAGGAATTTCTGCCCACGGGTTGCCCATTGGTGGCTCGGTGAAGCTGTT
>NW_005263014.1:0-318 GCF_000412655.1 Myotis brandtii | reverse complement strand
GCACAGGGAGGTCACACAGGTGCTCCAGGGGGAACCTGATGTTGCTGTTTCAGTGGGTGATCATTGCATGTGTATTTACTTACATTACTTGTATGGATAAGTGTTATCCCCATTTTACGGATGAGACAAGTTTAAAAAGACCGAGTAATTTCCCCAAGATCCCAGAGCTACTGAACGAGGGGTCCAGGGCCAGCGGCAGGGGCAGGAGGCCTGGCCTCACCCTGCCCAGGTCCAGGTGGGATCCCAGGTGGAACCCTCACCAGCCAGGCGTCCTGAGGCCAACGACTCAGACTCACCTTGAACTGGACAATGAAGACA
>NW_005263013.1:0-318 GCF_000412655.1 Myotis brandtii | reverse complement strand
TCCGTGCACCAGGTCACTAGTATAATATAAAAGAAGAAAGATTTAGGAGTTAGCAAGTTCTCAAAAAGTCATAGAATTTAGCATGTTTTCCACATTTAGTCCTCATATTATCAATCTCTCATTTTTTTTACATTACATAGTAATTTTATTAACATTAAATTCATATTCCATTTAAATTGAATAAGGCTTGTAATCACTATTTTAGCCTCATCTCAGAAAATAACATCCTTGAAAACAGATTCAATATATTAATTGTACTTTTAAATACTTTCGCCTGATCATTTTTTATGTACCACCTAAAATCACCTTGTGTATCTA
>NW_005263012.1:0-318 GCF_000412655.1 Myotis brandtii | reverse complement strand
TTTTTTTATCCTTAGTGCAAAAATATGAATGATAGCCATGCAAAAATGTTGGGCATAAATTGAATATTTAAAAGAAGATCAGACATTGTTATCACCAAGTGTCGATATTTCAGTTATATCTGTCATCATTATCTTTAACAGCACCCATGAGAAATTAGCCCTACTGCATACCTAAACACCACTGAAATTTGTCAAGTGAACCTGGATATTGATTTTTAAATGAAACACTAATGTCATGTATTGGTTCTTCAGAAATGTCTAGCATTGGGATAATACTTCAATGGTAGAGAAGAAAACACTGAATTTATCAGATATCCT
>NW_005263011.1:0-318 GCF_000412655.1 Myotis brandtii | reverse complement strand
CTCTCTAGGAGCTCACACCATGGGGAAGAGGCAACACGGAGAGTCTGGTAAATTCAACCAGGTCTCGAGGGCCTCCTGGGGTTCTGGGCACTTGGGGAGGAGCTATAATTGCTGCCGGGGCCTGGGTGGGGTGGGGCAGTTCCACGGAGCTGAGTTCGGGGTGAAAGGGTGGTGGGAGGACTTCATTGGGTGAACAGCAGGGAACATTCCAGACCAGGAACGCAGTGTGCAGAGGCTGGAGGTGCACGCGGGATAGCTGGCACCTCATCAGAGCCTTGACAACAAAATGGCCTGGAAGCAGGCAGGCTGCCACCGAGC
>NW_005263010.1:0-318 GCF_000412655.1 Myotis brandtii | reverse complement strand
GGTATGTGCCCTTGACTGGAATCGAACCCTTGACCCTCAGTCCACAGGCCAACGCTCTAACCACTGAGCAAGCCAGCTAGGACCATCCCAGTTATTTATAATGAACAACTCACCACATAAAACTGCCTCAAGGCTGTAACTGATCCAAAACTTTGACAAATATTTCCCCTGTAAGAGGCTTTATGAGAATCACAGATCTGAAGGCTGGAAGGAAGCTAAGCCAACCTCAATCCCCTCGTTATTTTTACATTTGAGAAAACTGAGCACAAAGAGCAAAGGTGCCCTGTCTCAGGTCACACAGTAAGTATGAGTGGTAGG
>NW_005263009.1:0-318 GCF_000412655.1 Myotis brandtii | reverse complement strand
ACACTGTCAAAGTCTTGGTGAGGGTGTGAATCAAGTGGCATTTTTCTACGCTGTTGATAGGAGTCTAAATTGGTACAATCACTTGGAGAAAAAAGAGGTTGAATGTTCGTATACGTTTTAGCCTAGCAATTCTACCCAAGAGAAACTCTTACACACCTGTCCAAGATTCATGTGATTCTACTTCTAAGTCGAAACCTCAGAGAAACACTCGCATAGCATTTGTGTGTAGGAACATTCATAGTAACATTGTAATAACAACTGGAAATAACCCCTGTCCAAATGGCCAGGGAATACACAAACAATTATTTACTCATACTC
>NW_005263008.1:0-318 GCF_000412655.1 Myotis brandtii | reverse complement strand
CCGACACTCTATCCACTGAGCCAAACCGGCTAAGGCTCCTCCACTCTTATGTAAGCAGCTCCCTAATAGGCTTTCTTTCATTATCTCCCCTGACCCAGCCCCCACTCCACCCATCCCTGCAAGCATGGACCTGTCTGAATTCGCTGAATAAATAGAGATGAGGCTTATGTGTTGGGGTCCCAGTTACTCTTGGAACCTGAGAAGGAACAGGGATTTGTGTTTAAGAGGCCAGAGAGAAGGAGGCAACAAGCCCCAGGTTTAAAAGTTAGTAATAATAATAATAATGATAATAATAATAAGAAGAAGAAGAAGAAGAAG
>NW_005263007.1:0-318 GCF_000412655.1 Myotis brandtii | reverse complement strand
GTTTGATGTAATCCCATTTGTTTATTTTTTCTTTTGTGTCCCTTACTCTAGGAGATAGATTACAAAATATATTGCTATGAAAAATGTCTGAGATTTTTAAAAAATTAATTTATTTTCCATCACTATTTATCCCCTTTATGCCCTCTTCCACCTCCAGCCACCCACCTTCACCACCCCACAACCACCCAATCATTACACTGTTGTCCATGTCCATGAGTTCTTCCTTTTTTTATTTTGCTCAATCCCTCTATCCCTCCTACCCAACAGAGCTGTCTGTGTGTTCTCTATTTATGAGTCTGTCTCTATTTTGCTTGGTAG
>NW_005263006.1:0-318 GCF_000412655.1 Myotis brandtii | reverse complement strand
CAGCACTTGCTATTATCAGCCTGTTGGGTTACAGCCATCCTAGTGATGGGGAAGTGATGTCTCGTTGTGGTTATCATGTCTTCTTAATATATACACACAAAACAGAATTAAGAAATAATGCTAGGCAGATGTTGGCTACTGAAAAGGCCCTAGTGAGGTCTAATAAGTGGATTTTACCTTCAAAGCTTGACCCCTTCTGTGGCGAACAGTATTTTTGGTTCTCAGAACAACTAGATTGTTCCACTGACTTTATTTCTGTTCCATAAACATTTATTGAGCCCCTTTCATGTTCCAGACACTGTGCTAAGTGCTCAGATA
>NW_005263005.1:0-318 GCF_000412655.1 Myotis brandtii | reverse complement strand
GTTTTAATTGCAAAATGATCTTATTGGCTGTAACCTGAATACAATTGTAGTTAGGGGCAGGTGAGGGCTTCATTAGTGAATTTTTCAGACTGACATACATGATGGGATGGTTCGGCCTTGAGCAGGACAACCTCTATCCTGATCACACCAAACACCATCCTCTCCAAAGGGTGACCTTGAACTTCGAGCTCCCCTGGGGTGCTGGTGGGTCCTAAACCCCACTTGAGATGTTCTTGCCGATGACAGTTATTTTTGCTCCATTTTGAGTCTTTCGTTGTGTGTTTTTTTTCTGTTGTATTTAATAGCTTCCTTAAAAGT
>NW_005263004.1:0-318 GCF_000412655.1 Myotis brandtii | reverse complement strand
AAATAGGTAATATGATGAAGTGGCTCATTCAAAGAAAAGGAGTCATTGAAAATCATTTAGGTCTACATTTCCCCTTACAAAACAGAGTATTTTGATATTGCATGTGTAGTTTAGTAGTCAAGGCTTTGGGTGCATTTTATGCACAGATGTTGAGGCTTACTGCTTCTGCAGCTCCTCCCCTCCTCTCCCCCAACTTCCTGGCTGCTCTGTCAACCCCAACTACTGTCCTTGGCCACCCGACCACCCAGGCTGCATGTAGATATGGCAGGGCCCCAGGCCAAAGGCCACAGACTCTCAAATCCCACTTAGTGCCTTTGT
>NW_005263003.1:0-318 GCF_000412655.1 Myotis brandtii | reverse complement strand
CCTCTTCCTTGTTATCTCAAGGAAATGGTGGGAGCGTGCGCAAGCCTCCTGGTTTTAATTACTGTGTTTTGCAGTGACTCCCAATGGGCCAACGACTTCAGCTGGGGCTGAGTGATTCAACCTTTACAGACCTCCAGAGGGAGGAAGCACCAGGATTTTCAGCTGATAGAGTCGTCTCTGCCTTGGCATCTGGGCACTCATTTACTTGTTCATTCATTCATCCATGTGTTCAATTCCTCAACAGGTCTTTGCTGGCCATATAATTTTTGCCAAGTACATTGGCACATGGCTAAGCCACCGCCCCCCCCCCCCCCCCCC
>NW_005263002.1:0-318 GCF_000412655.1 Myotis brandtii | reverse complement strand
GTGATTCTAATGTGCAGCCAAGGTAGAGAACCACTGGCCTAGCTCTTGCTGTGTAGGTATATTGTACATGTGACTAATGTTTACAACCAGTAGACTTTAAGTAATTCAGATCACCATGTATAATATCAGTGGGCCTTATCAATCAGTTGAAGGCCTTAAGAACTAAAACTGAGGTTTCCAGACTAGTAGGAATTCTGCCTCAAGATGGCAATATAAAAATCCTGCCTGAATCCCCAGCTTGCCTGTAATCCTGCCCTACACCTTTAAACCTACCAGACTCCATAATCATGTCAGTGAATTATCTATCTATCTATCTAT
>NW_005263001.1:0-318 GCF_000412655.1 Myotis brandtii | reverse complement strand
GACGCTCTATCCACTGAGCCACACCAGCTAGGGCTGAACACACTTTTCGAGGAGGCAACAGGCTGCTATGTTTGAAAGACGCCCGGAGGAACGTCCTGAAGCGGCAGCTGCGGGATTGGAGTCCTGGTTTCCACCCAGAACCGAGCTGCTCTTTGCAGCAGAACGAGTGTGACGTCCTTCAAAACTCCGCACAGGCCCCGCCCCTCCAACCTCGCCCGCAGCCCAGGCCACGCCCACAGCACAGGAAACTACAATTCCCAGCAGTCGTAGCGCTCGCGGCCCACCCCATAGGCCCCGTCCTGGAAGCCCCGCCCCCGG
>NW_005263000.1:0-318 GCF_000412655.1 Myotis brandtii | reverse complement strand
TTTTTTTTTTTTTACCTAAAATTGTATTGCTAAAGAGAAAAAAGGTAACTTTCCACGAGAGAAGCCTGGCAGACACCATCTTAATCAAGGGATCAAAGTGAACTTCATCTGACAAATCAAAATCATGTGCTTGATAGAATGCCATGAAAAGAACACGGCTTTGCTTCTGGGACATTCTTGCCAAAGATACATAACCTGAATCTAATCATGAGAAAACATCAGACAAACTCACATTGAGAGACATTCTATGAAATAACTGCTATAATCTTCAGAAGTGTAAAGGTCATGGAAACATTGAAGAAGTGTTCCAGATGAAGG
>NW_005262999.1:0-318 GCF_000412655.1 Myotis brandtii | reverse complement strand
AATTTCAGAAGTAAAGGGAGAGGATCTAGTAAATTGACCCACCAAATGTATCATAGAGAGACAGATATAAGTCATATTGAATAGTTAAAATATATTATTTAATTCAGGACATATTTTGCATGAAACAGTATACTCTATAAACTCTAAGTACTTAAAGTATAGCTTTATTCTGAATTTTTTCAAGGGGGACAAAAAGCTATAGCAGCATTGAATTAAAAAACAAACAAACAAGGTGACATACCACCAATTCTTTTTTTTATTTCAACCTCTGCAGTTAGATAATGAGAAATAAGAATTAAAACATATCTTCTGATTTTA
>NW_005262998.1:0-317 GCF_000412655.1 Myotis brandtii | reverse complement strand
ACTAATCTGACCGATGAAGATTTACGTCAACACATTTATAAACTTTACATAGTACACAATTTTCTACACATTATCTCATGCACTCCTCTCAATAGCTCCGCCATAGGGCAGATATGCCTATTCCTGGCTTATAGATAACGACCCCAAAGTCAGAGAGATTTGGTGTTTTGCCAACATCACCCAGCGGGTTAGTAGGATAGACCTCAGGTCCTGCACCTAATCTTGACTGTTTTTCCCTCCTGGAAATCAGTATTTAAGTATGAAAATCATGCTTTGAAATCTGTAGCATGTGCTTTGAGGTGAGGCATCAGACCACC
>NW_005262997.1:0-317 GCF_000412655.1 Myotis brandtii | reverse complement strand
ACGTGCCCGGCCATCGGCAGCTCCTGGCTGTTTATTCATGTAACAAGTTTATATTTCAACTCGGAGAATGTTAAAAATTCAAAAGAGTATTTCCTCTCTTAGGTTCTTGTTCTTACAGCAAGACAAACCGCTCACTCCTGCCCGGTACTGTTCTGGTGGGATGCGAGGGAGGTGATTGGAAAGTGCTTCTCAATGACGGGTGCAGTGGAGACGCGGTTAATGAGGTGCCGCCCCCCGACTCCGGGGGACAGGGCGGGACCACTCGGCCCTCTGAGCTCGGCTCTAGCCGGGGACTGCTTTTCTGTGTTGGACCAGGG
>NW_005262996.1:0-317 GCF_000412655.1 Myotis brandtii | reverse complement strand
TCAGTGGTCCACCAGGTCTCTTCAGCAAGCCTCCTTCCTGGAGAAACCGCCGGACACAAAGGCACCCCTTCCTGTGCTCACTGCCACCCCAAATCCCAGGGAACATAGGTTAAGCCCTGCAAAGGACTCCCCCAGCCCACGTTCACACTTCTGCACGGCCAGCACCCAGCTGGGGGTGAGGCACCAGTCTCCTCTCCTCTGGGCATCCCTGCCTCTGGGAATGATTGTCCTCGCTCTGCTCGGCCTGGAGGAGAGCGTCCTCTCACCATGATTCCGCTCCTCTGCAGGCCAAGCTCCCAGCCCCTCTGTGCTCCTCG
>NW_005262995.1:0-317 GCF_000412655.1 Myotis brandtii | reverse complement strand
CAAAGGGACTGCCCTGCTCCATTTGATACGCATGGCAATAGAAGCTCAGAGATGAAAGGACGGACTAAGTGAGCGAATAGAGAAGTCTCTTGGCTCAGAGCTTTGGCTTTTTCTTTTTCCATTAAATGTCAAGCAAGAGTGAAGAAAGCCCTTCTTAAGGCTGCAATGGGCTGTGGTGATGGTGATGACGACGAAGGTGGTGCATGATCCCCACTTTAGGAAGCTGGAAACAGAAGCCCTTTTGCATTGTACTGCCTGTGGGAGGAAGTGTCAACCATCATCTACGCCAGTGGTTCTCAACCTTCCTAATGCCGCGA
>NW_005262994.1:0-317 GCF_000412655.1 Myotis brandtii | reverse complement strand
CCTGTTTAGTAACAAATTAAACCCAAACATTCTGTTTCAGTCACTCTTTAAACCATAAATGTATACCAGAAATGCCATTATTTCATCAGATTGTAGCAATTGAAATAGATAGGACAATGGGGCCAATATAGCACTGGGATTAAGAGGACAGATCTAAGGTCAGATGGACTTAGGTTTAAATTCTAGCCTTTTGCTAGCAATGTGATCATGGACATAGCACCTAATTGTAGTGGATACTGGGGTGCTCTGCCCAGATCCCCCTTTAAAGGCTGATACCTCCTTTATTCCAGCTGCTGGGGTATCACTGTTGATAGATT
>NW_005262993.1:0-317 GCF_000412655.1 Myotis brandtii | reverse complement strand
CCCTGCCTCCCGCCCTCACAGCCTCCGTCAGCCTCCACTGCTCTCTGAGCTCCGGGGTCACCCGCTTCCTGCCCGGGTGGGCACTGGGGGGGCTGCAGAGTCCCCCCCCCTACTTGCCCCTAGGTGCCACCAGCCCCTCCAGCGGGCCGGGCCAGTCCTCCCGGGCGGTGTCCGGGGGGACTCACGTCGGTGATGCTCTCGATGACTTCAAAGCTGCTCACGTTCTCGTCCCACGTCTCCCGCAGGCTCCCGGGCAGCGGCTTCACAAAGGCCCAGACATCCCGCGGGGCCGCGTCCACCACGCCTTCCCCGCGGCC
>NW_005262992.1:0-317 GCF_000412655.1 Myotis brandtii | reverse complement strand
ATAGATTTCTTTTAGTATGTGCCCTGACCTGAGACCAAACATCAAATCTGCAACTTGGACATGTGCCCTGACCAGGAATCAAACTAGTGATCTTTCGATGCATGGATTATGCTCCACCAACTGAGGCCAGGGCAGGATATAATTTTTATATTGCCTTATTTATGAATGAACAAATAATCATTTTGATTATTTTGCTCAAAATTGGGTTTCAATACTGTTCTTTAAAAGGCGAATGCCCATTCTGTTCCTTCTTATGAGCCTCATTTAAAAGAGAATGAAAAGAAAAACAGAGAATAAAAAGAAAAACAGGAAAAAAA
>NW_005262991.1:0-317 GCF_000412655.1 Myotis brandtii | reverse complement strand
ACAACCAGTGCCTTCCAGGCCTCCTCTCAGTCCCAGGTCCTCCGATCTCGCCTACAGATCTGCAGCCTCTTCAGTCTCCTCAGATCCTCAGTTCAATAGGTCCTGGTCAGGGTGCAGTTTCCGCCCCTGATCCCTGGCAGTGGAACTGGACAGCTGGGATCCAGGGCAGTGGTGGCTGCACAGCAGTGGGAAAGTATACAGCAGGGCAAGACCCCTGCCAGTGGTCACATGGCGGTGGCATGGGGTCCAGCCTCGGTCTCTTCCGGTGCACAGATTCAGTCTGAGGACCCACTGGTGTCTGTTCTAGAAACATTTAT
>NW_005262990.1:0-317 GCF_000412655.1 Myotis brandtii | reverse complement strand
AGGGTGTACCCGGGGGTGCCGGCCTCTCTCCCCTTCTCCCCACCCAGCCCACAGGTCCCTGCTCCATCCGGGAGCCCAGATCCCTTTTAAACAAAAACAAAGATAACTTCAAGGGCACGTCACCCGCCTCCCTTCCTGACAGAGAGCAGGATGGGCACCTGCAGGTGGAGGCGGGAGGGAGGCCCCGCTGGGACCTGCACCTTCCACTCCCTGTGGATCTAGAGGGAGCTGCCGAGCTGGTAGGTCCTCCGCCCAGAGCACGCGGCCAGCAGAGCCTTGGGTCACGTTCTGGGCATTCTCTCCCCGTCCATCCACCA
>NW_005262989.1:0-317 GCF_000412655.1 Myotis brandtii | reverse complement strand
TAAGCCTGCCTGTGTTCCCCCAAAATTCCTGCTTCACATGTATTTGCCAAGCAACTGGGAAATGGAATAAGGTAACTAGAGAGGAAGCTGGAGTGGAGTCTGGAGGCAAAAACTCCAAAGAGCAATGAGCAGTGATGTCCCCAGAAAGTAATTGGGCATTTATTCACCCAGTAAGCTGAAAAGACCAAAATTACCTTTCTTATGGTGATGAAACTAGGGCACTAGAAGCTCTGACTAAATAGTTCACAATCTACAGAATGCAATTGGCCAATGCAACAGACATCATTGGAATTAGCAAGAAATATACATTTTTTTTT
>NW_005262988.1:0-317 GCF_000412655.1 Myotis brandtii | reverse complement strand
TTATTTGTAGAGGTTTTACTTGTTCTATTGATATTTTATGTAAATTAGTTCTTGGGTATAGCTATCATTTCTATAGGTTTGGTATTTAGTTTTTTAACAAACCAATTTCTGATTTTATCTATTAATCAATTTCTTACCAGCACTTTCTAGTTTCTTGAGTTGAATGTTTAGTTGATTTATACTCTTAGTTGTTTAATTATAAAAGTTTAAAACTATGTGTCTCTCAGTATAGTTTTGGCCTTTTCCCATAGTTTAACATGTAGTGTTTTTATTATTTGTGTTTTTAAAAAATTTTTATTTTATTGTTTAAAGTATTA
>NW_005262987.1:0-317 GCF_000412655.1 Myotis brandtii | reverse complement strand
TTTTAATTTAAATTTCTTTGGTTAATAGTAAGTGTAAGATTTTCCATATATTTATAGGCTACTTTTCTTTCTTTTGTGAATTGTCTATGTTCATTATTTTTTTCCTTACAAGTGTTTGTCTTTTTCTCATAGCTGTATCTATTGCTGTCCTTCTGGGAAAAATTTAAAGGCCAATATTATAGTTAACTTCCTTGATTCTCTCTAAGGGTGAGGTCATGGCGGCTTTGTTTCTGATAAAATTATCTTTCCACAGGGGTTTAGCCTTGTGCCTTCAGAGATGAGTTATTGTACTTACCCTAGAGTTTCAATGACCTATG
>NW_005262986.1:0-317 GCF_000412655.1 Myotis brandtii | reverse complement strand
CCATAGTTACACCCTGCCTGGAACATGCATGTAAAATACACTCAACAAATGGTGACTGGCACGTCATGGTGACTCATAGATGTATTCCGGGAGCGAGAACAGCAGCTTTGCGAAATCTAGTAGGATCTGCCTTAAAACATGGGATTATGGGATTGCAAGGGTCCTAGTGGGACCAACATGCCTTTCAAGGCCCAGGCATGGCCTCTCCTGGCTCCTAGGGTACTTGTGTGTGAATGTAAGGGAGGCGCCCCTTCCATGGATTCTCAGGACTGTGTCCCGGCAGGCGCAGTGGTGTGCCCCAGAATTTTTAAAACATG
>NW_005262985.1:0-317 GCF_000412655.1 Myotis brandtii | reverse complement strand
TCAGATTCGTTCTTAATGTTCAGGGGCACAAAGAGGTGGGTGGCATTTGGTTCATCTCTTTTATTTATCTAAATGCCAAGCAGTTAAACAAGGAAATCCAGACAAAACTGAAGACAGTGTGGATGGGGAGCACCCCAAAACCAGACAAATGCGAGCCCCTTTCCCCACCATGTCCTAACAGCCTGGGAAAGGTGGTCCCTGCTGCCTTCCATTGCTTTATCTTCAACCTGAGGGCAAAGAAGCTACAGCAGAAAGTCTGTCCTCCTCAGGGGACACGTCAGGTCAGCAATGAAATGTCCTTCCTGGCCAGTGTGGCT
>NW_005262984.1:0-317 GCF_000412655.1 Myotis brandtii | reverse complement strand
CAAGGGCACATGCCCAGGTTGCAGGCTTGATCCCTGGCCCTGGTCTGGGCCACCAATAGGTGTGTTGGTATTTCTGTCTCTCCTCCTCCTTCCCACTCTCTCTAAAAATCGATGGAAAGACATCCTCAGGGGAGGATTAACAACAAAAAAACACGAATTTCCTATCCTCCCTCCCCCCTGTTATGACGCTGCTTTTTACCCATATTTTTACCCATATTTTTCTCAGCTTTCCTTACAACCTCTTCTGCTTTACTCCTACTTTTTTTCCTGCTCTTCCAATGTGTAGCATCACTTTTTCGTTGCTGTTAATCCTTAAT
>NW_005262983.1:0-317 GCF_000412655.1 Myotis brandtii | reverse complement strand
ACTTCCTGTGGTTAAAAGCAAACAAGACCTACTATTTCCTTCCTAATTCCAATTTTGGAAAAGTAGAGTAGAAAATCTTTCAAACTACCACTTTTGTCCTTTGATTCTAGACCTGCTTTCTGAAATAACAGGGAAAATTAGAAACAGTTTACATATTTTAAGCATTAACAATATGTATGATTACTTTACGAATATGTATGATTTGTTCACTAGAGCCACAAGTTATGTCCAAAATGGAGTACTAGAGACTCTTGCCTTAAAAGACTAGAACATTTTACAAAATATATGATACAAAGTTTTTGACATTGAAAAATAGG
>NW_005262982.1:0-317 GCF_000412655.1 Myotis brandtii | reverse complement strand
GGGGCTCCCCAAACCCTTACATTTTCGTTTACCATCCGAACCTTAGAAGCTTCAGTTGGATCCTCTGTGGTGCCAGTAAGGGAGAGAATGTAGGTCATTCTCAGAGGAGTCAAACCCAAACAATAAATAGTGACTGACCTGTCTGCATGAAAGTCAATGGGGGGTTACAAAATGTAAGATACAGGCTTTGTCTCAAGGTGTTTGCAATCTACCTGAAGAGAAAAGATTAAAAAAAAGTGTGAAAAGGCGACAATAAAAGGTATAACTAGCAACTGAAGATAAAGAACAGTTGTCATAGGGCAGCCTGTGACTGTGCA
>NW_005262981.1:0-317 GCF_000412655.1 Myotis brandtii | reverse complement strand
ATCAATGTTTCAGGACTAAATAAAATCCACAGCTACAAACTCCAGTGATACATAAACATGACTCTATGTTAATTTGAATGCCAAAGTGCCCAGAAATCTCTTTGGGGCCAAATTTTTAAAAATATTCTTGCTCATTTATGACAACTGATCTTAAAACTTCTTTTATCTTCTGGGCGTCATTGTGTTATAGAGTGTATTTTTGTACATTGGCATATCCATTAATTAGAATCATTTGGGATTTACCCAACTTGATCCAAAATCAAGTTGGCCAGGGCATGAGTAATCCATGAATACTAGGATATCGATATGTACAAGGT
>NW_005262980.1:0-317 GCF_000412655.1 Myotis brandtii | reverse complement strand
AAAAAAAAGGAGATAAGCATTCCAAGATTCAAAGGAACAAAATAAAACCCCTAGTTTTACTCCAGGAAGCTGAAATAAATTTTAGACACACTCTCTTTTGCATGCTCAACAAAATTCTAGACAACAAGAACAGAGTGAAATCGCCCTGGACAGTGTGGTTCAATTGGTTGGGCATTGCCCCATGCACCAGAAGGTTGCTGGTTCAATTCTCGGTCAGGGCACATGCCTTCGTTGTGAACTAGATCTCCAGTGTTGCAAGAGGCAGCAGATGGATGTTTTGCTCTCACATCAATGTTTCTTTTCTCTCTCTCTCTCTC
>NW_005262979.1:0-317 GCF_000412655.1 Myotis brandtii | reverse complement strand
GGGGGCTCCTGGCTCCCCAGCACCCCGCCGGGGCTGGGAGCACCCCAAGTGCAGCCCACGGCCTGGCACACGGGCGTGTCTGCTGCTTGCGGTGGATGAATGCACGTGTGGCTGGGCTGGGTCCCAGAGGCCGGCCGGCTGCCCCTCAGACCCTTTGCTCTGCCGCGTGCACATCACAGAGCAAAGGCAACCGCGGCCGCCCTCAAGGGACTCGGTGCAGTTGAAGGTGTTGCTGTTTAATGATCATGTTTGTTTTAACACCCTCGCTGGTTCGGCTCCCTGGGTAGAGCGTCAGCCAGTGGACTGAAGGGTCCCAG
>NW_005262978.1:0-317 GCF_000412655.1 Myotis brandtii | reverse complement strand
TCAATTTGCATATTCCCTCTTTATTAGATAAGATGCTAGAACCCAATTATGGGAACATGCTTACCCCTTAACCCAACAAGTACTAGCTATGTTCATTCAGATGGAAGCTGAAGTGGCTACTTTAAAAAACGGCCCTCCATAACTGCTGCTGAGGTACAGGCCATTTACTTATGAAACCCTTACTGTCCTCCAGCCTCTGGAAATTTTTTGATGGTAATTATAATTTGTGCCATTGCATCCTTACAGCCTTGGCCCCAATTAAACCTTAAAGTTACAGTTTCTAATTGCACAACCAGCAGGAATCAGATTAATAATGA
>NW_005262977.1:0-317 GCF_000412655.1 Myotis brandtii | reverse complement strand
AATGTAGTTATTAACAGTACCTATGACTTTGCCACCAGTAGAAATCAGAGGTATTTTCATATACATCTTATTAATGAATATATCCTTTATGCTCATCACTACTTTGAAATTATGGTAGTTATTAGATCCAGTGCTAGATTTTGTAATTAACAAGGATGCACACATATTACTGTACTACAATTTAAAATGTTTTAATAGTTGTCATTTTAATGTAATTGATTTTCTTTGTAATCTTATGTATTCAGTTTTGTGCATAGTGAGGTTAAGAACCTGGGCAAAGTGACAGAATAGACCCCAGGCCCGCATGGATTGGCTGC
>NW_005262976.1:0-317 GCF_000412655.1 Myotis brandtii | reverse complement strand
ACAGCGCATCCCCATTCATCATTCAGTGTCATAGTCCACTGCTCAGTCTGCAGATTTCCTAACCCGGCTGGAGCCGCTCAGTATTTCCGCAGAAGCCTCGGCATCTCTGCTGCGGCCATGCCATCCCCACCCTCTCCCCCAGAGCGTCCCTCTCTTCTCCTCTCCAGCCACCAGAGCAAGACAACCTTGAAGGTAGCCGGTCTCGCCGTGAAGATATGGGCGTGAGTGGGTCATTTATCCAGGCATTTCCTGAGCGTCCACCGTGCTAGAGACTGAGACAAGGTGACGTCCCCGCCACCCGAGGAGCCCGATCCTGA
>NW_005262975.1:0-317 GCF_000412655.1 Myotis brandtii | reverse complement strand
GCCAGGGGGAGGGAAGAGGCCAGGGGGAGGGAAGAGGGGAGGGACCATGGGCCCATTGGGGCCTGCTGGCTAGGGGGAGAGACAGGGAGCAGGAAGTTGGCTACCAGCCCCGAGGAGGGAGCCAGCCCTCGGGCCCCCTGGGAAAGGGACCGCATCTGCCGCCACCCACCCCCGGTTCCCCATCCCAACCTGGGGCCTGGCCTTGATTGGGTGATTGGGGCCTGCCGACCAGGGGGAGGGACCACGGGAAGTTGGCTGGCAGGGACAGCAGGAAGTTGGACGGCCAGGGGAGGTTGGCTGTGGGAGTGCACTGACCA
>NW_005262974.1:0-317 GCF_000412655.1 Myotis brandtii | reverse complement strand
CCATTTTAGGTTCATAGCAAAACTGAGCAGAAAGTAGAGATTTCCAATGGATTGTTTTCAGGTTTAACAGCAACCCACCCCGTTACTCACCAAACAGCTCCTGCTCTCCAAAGCACTCTCCCATCGAACTGTTATCTGATCCTCCCAACAGCCCCATGGGCTTGGAAAGTCCGGGGAGGAGTGACCCGTTTTATAGATGAGGACACCGGAGTCCAGAGAGGGCAAGGAGTTTGTTCCGTGTCACACAGCATCCTGATGCCACAGCTGGGCTGGTCAGATTTACACTTTGGGGAGCTCCCCCAGGATTTGTGGGAAAC
>NW_005262973.1:0-317 GCF_000412655.1 Myotis brandtii | reverse complement strand
TCTGAAATCAATAAAAATATATTTAAAATAAAAAGCTTTTTTAAGTGGTGCATTCCTCAGCAGAGGAAATTGCTCAGGGTGCCCCAGGCTGCAGAGGGTGCTTGCTGCCACACCTGTGCCAGTCACCTGACTCAGCCCTGTGCCAGCAGAGGAAGGCCAGACATGCTGAGCCCAACGGCCAGGGCTTACTCAAGGAGGTAAGGTGAGTCAGGGCAGCAAATTCTCTTTTGTGATGTTATTTAGTCTGATTTTAAAGTCAATGACTGGTGCCTGACTGGTGTGGCTCACTTGGTTGAGCGCTGTCCCGTGCACCTAAT
>NW_005262972.1:0-317 GCF_000412655.1 Myotis brandtii | reverse complement strand
CGCCCGCCTTGGCTCTGCTCACACCGAAGATGGGGACTGTCCGCTCTGCGGCGAGGAGCTGCGGCTCCGTTCAGCGTGCCAGCTTCGTGCCAGCGTGCCATGCTCACATGGAGATCCAGAGTCTTTGATAACCTGTGATCCAGGTGACAGACAGCATCGACTATGATTGTTACCACGTAGCCCTAAATACGTTGTGGCATTATTTAAGGACCTGGACCGACAGCCACAGCGGGCCTGCAGAAAATGGACTCAATGCCTTCAAAGCTGCTATCAATATCCCGTCATCCACACATCACATCCACCTCCTCATGTCTTGG
>NW_005262971.1:0-317 GCF_000412655.1 Myotis brandtii | reverse complement strand
GGCCAGGGCAACTTTGCCCTTTTTTATGGCTGAATAATGTCCAATGTATGGATAAACCTCATTTTGTTTATCCATTTATCAGTGGATGGACATAGGTAAATTCAAGAAACAGAAAGCAAACTAGTGATTGCCAAGAGGAAGGGAGAAGAGTAGGGAATGGAAAGTAACTGCTTAATGGGTACTGAGTTTCCTTTTGGGGTGATAAAAATGTCTTGGAACTGGAGTGATTAGCTGCAAATGTACTAAATGCCACTGTAGTGTATACTTCAAAATGATTAATTGTTAAACTTTTTCTTTGTGGTAAAATATATATATAT
>NW_005262970.1:0-317 GCF_000412655.1 Myotis brandtii | reverse complement strand
ACTTCGCCTGGACGACGGCCCAGGCCGCCCTCGACCCGCCCGTGACCGGCTTCCAGGTGACCTGGGCGGAGGTGACGACCGAGAGCAGGCAGAACAGCTTGCCCAACAGCATCATCTCGCAGTCCCAGATCCTGCCCGCGGTAGGCGCCCCCCATGTCCGTGCCCCCCCATTTCTGTGCCCCCCATTGGGCATGTCCGCCACGCTATGCACTGTGTGTTGGCGTCTTCTTCCCAACTTCCTCCTTCTGAACCTTTTGTTTACTTATTTATTTATTGGTGATAATCCTCACCCAAGGATATTTTTCCATTGGTTTTTA
>NW_005262969.1:0-317 GCF_000412655.1 Myotis brandtii | reverse complement strand
AAAATTTCCTGTTGACCACTTGGTTGGCTGTGTGAAAGGAAGAGGACCAAAAGGAAAGGAAAAATCTTGCAATGATCCAAATGAGACAAGATGAATTAAGACATTTGCAGTAGAAATATAGAGCGTGCATCAATTTTAATTCATTTTTCATTCATGTAAAAAATATTTTTTGAGTACCAACTTTTTGCCATGATCCCTGAATGTAGAGGAGAAATTAAGACTAACACACACTATTCATTCTGTTTTTCTGGAGAACCCTGACTAATAGGGTCCCATTGGACCGAGTTAGGCACATGGCTATGCATGGCTGTGAGAAA
>NW_005262968.1:0-317 GCF_000412655.1 Myotis brandtii | reverse complement strand
ATCTATAATACTATCAACAATAAAAAATATATTAAAATATTTTTTAAAATTAAAAACTTAAAAAAAAGCTGAGTAGTCCAGCACATGGTCTCAGATAAGTAAATTGTTCATACTACTGTAGAATATTTAACTTGTATTTTATATATTTTTCATTAAAAAAACATTACTTCATTGGTATAGAAAAACCATTTACAAATAATCTAAAAATCACTTTTAAAATGGAAATTATTTTAAAGATTTACTCATTTATTTATTTGTTTAAGAGAAAGAGAGGAATAGAGGGAAGGTGAGAGAAAGGGAGGGAGGGAGGGAGGGAG
>NW_005262967.1:0-317 GCF_000412655.1 Myotis brandtii | reverse complement strand
CAATTTGCATATTGGCCTTTTATTATATAGGAGGATTTTCTTCCAAAGAGAAGGAAGGGGAACTGGGAATATACAGCCAGGTAAACAAGAGAGCTAGTCATTGAGGGAAGGGTGGAAGAGAGTCTGATCTCAGAAAGTGTGAGAACTGGGTGGTCCTTTGCAAGAAAACTTTTCCAGGTCCACAGGGCTCAGATCCAGTTGAACACTGTCAATATCATGAGCAGAATGAAGCAATCAGGGAAACATCTGCCTTTTGAATTAAATTACCCTGAATCCATACTTTTGATCTACAGCTGGAACATTGTTAAAACTGATAA
>NW_005262966.1:0-317 GCF_000412655.1 Myotis brandtii | reverse complement strand
ATGACTTGGGAAGAACTACTTTCCTTCAAATACAATGATTATTTGGTAAGACAAGGTGAGGGATGTCGAGTTTTTGAAGCACGTCTCCAGATTCTCTGGCACTTGTCCAGGAAATAGGTGCTGGCCTCAGTGCTACCTGGGTTCTGGTGAATAGGATATGGTGACTGCTGTGTGACTGCTATGTCTGGGTGCCATCGGACTCTCTCCCCAGGGAAGCTCACCCTGGGAACCCAGCCACCATGTTGTGAAGAACGAAGCAGCCCAAGCCACATGGTCATCCTCACACAGGTGTCCAGCTGAGACTGTCCCAGCGGACG
>NW_005262965.1:0-317 GCF_000412655.1 Myotis brandtii | reverse complement strand
TTTATATTTATATTTATATTTATATACAGTTTATAGTTATAGAAGTTCTAGAAGGAGAAGTATTGGGCCAAAAGGAAAGGTATTTGTAGTTCTGTTCAATATTGCAAAATTCCTCTTCACATAGGTGTACCACTTTCCATTCCCATTATGAAATATGTGAGCGCACTGTTTCTCCATAGCCTTGACAGCAGTGTATGCTGTCAAGCTTTTGAGCTTTTGCCAACATGTTATATGAGAAATAGTATCTTAGTTTAGTTTTCATTTTCATTTATCTTATTGCTAGAGGCCCAGTGCACGAATCGAGCACGGGTGAGGTC
>NW_005262964.1:0-317 GCF_000412655.1 Myotis brandtii | reverse complement strand
CCATTATCAGACCCACACACATGCCCCCACCCCAAAGTAATATATGTATCTCCGTTGGCATAAGCCTAGAATATTCCTGGATGAACATGAAAGTACAATAGAGTTCTAAATGGGGACCGGTGGCTGCCTCGGGCGAGAAGAACCTGCTTGGGTGTGGAAACAGGACTGTTTTGCATTCTGTAACCCTTGTGTACGGTACTTACCATGTGCCTGGACAACTCTATCAAAATAAAATAATGAAATATTTAGGAGGTTCAATTTCACATCTAAAAAAAAACCAAAAAAAACAGCCCTAGCTGGTTTGGCTCAGTGGATAG
>NW_005262963.1:0-317 GCF_000412655.1 Myotis brandtii | reverse complement strand
GGGGGGGGGGGAGGAGTCAAGGAAGCGGCGTTTCTGGGAAGTACTGGACCAGGTGGGGTGGGCCGAGCACCCACTTGGACCCTCATAGTTTGGTGTATTCAGAAGGTTTTAGTCTCCACCATCTGCTTAGCACAGAAGATGCACAGGAGTGTCTGCTTGTGGTGGCCTTGCCCATGTTACCTCAGTTATGCTGGTGGTTCCGGTGCATTAGACCACCCTACAGAGGTGAGCCCTAAACATTTGACTCCTGCACTTGTGAAGTCAGTGAGAGAGTGTGGAGTGTGGAAGGGACACAAGGCATCACTCTGAACCATTCC
>NW_005262962.1:0-317 GCF_000412655.1 Myotis brandtii | reverse complement strand
GGACGGAGCCTCCTGCGGGGAACAAAGCCTGCGTTACTCGGGGCTCTCCAGAGAAGCGCACCCCGTGCGATGCCTACATCCACACAGACGTAAGTAGGAAGAGATTTATTGTAAGGACTTGGCTCGCATGACTGTGGAGGCTGACACGCCCCAGGATGTGCAGGGCGAGTGGGCAAGCTGCAGACCCAGGACCCCATGTGTAGTTCCATGTGAAGGCAGGCAGGCTCAAGACCCACGAAGGGCCAGTGTCTCTGATAAAAAAAAATAATAATAAAATAAAAAAACAGACATTTACCCTCGCCGGTTTGGCTCAGTGG
>NW_005262961.1:0-317 GCF_000412655.1 Myotis brandtii | reverse complement strand
TAATATAATTTAACAATGAATTTTTATTGCTAATATTTCTATAATTCTATTCTGCAACACCATGTTTTGAATTACAAGTGATTTTTAAAATGTAATGCCAACATTTTTGTTCTCATTTATGTTAGCTTTCCTAATATTCTTGAATTACATAAAAGATCATATAAAATTAAGTCATATTATTAACATAAAATGATTACATTTTTAGTTATAAAGTAATAATCCTAGGATCAACATATCATAAGGGCTATAATAGTGCAATTTAAAGTTGAGGTGAAATCAGATTATTTATGCTTAATTAAAGAATTGGATAAAGTTAA
>NW_005262960.1:0-317 GCF_000412655.1 Myotis brandtii | reverse complement strand
CAAGCAAGACACCTAGGGAGCAAACTGTAAAGAGGTACTCACTTTCTGGGTCATGGAGTGCAGAGTCAATACCTGAGAACAAGTATGTCCTTAAGTTTTGCCATCTAGGTGCCTCACTTGCCTTGCCTTAGTCCCACTCCTATTTTCCATCAATCAAAGAAATTCAAATTACAGCTAGATTGCCAGTCTCCCAGTTGGTTCCCTATTATCTGCTCCTCCTGATATTCATGCTTTTGTGTATGGCATCCTATATAATAAAAGCCTACTGTGCTAAGTGTTCGGTTGTCTGGTCATCCGTTCAACCAATCAAAGCGTAA
>NW_005262959.1:0-317 GCF_000412655.1 Myotis brandtii | reverse complement strand
ACTGTCTGGCAAATGGTAGGAGAGGGGCGATTACATAAGAAGAAAGGGATCCTGATTAGGTGGCATACCATCTATCTACGTCTATAAATTTGCATCTTGCACTTTGGGTCTCCTTGCTAGTCATCTCAAACTCATAACGTTTACATTATTTCTAGTACCAGATATGTTAGGGGGACATTTTCAAATGCCCAGATATTTAGTCATAGTCTACTCTTTCTGTCTAAATTTAGTTCCTAGAGCTACTCCAGAGCAGTAGATAGCTACTCCTAGTGAAGGGAGCATGACATTTTCCTTTAGGCCAGTGGTCGGCAAACTGC
>NW_005262958.1:0-317 GCF_000412655.1 Myotis brandtii | reverse complement strand
TGGACATAATCACTTCTGATGCTGAAAAATCATCACTGTGGGTTCCTTATATCACACACTAATCTCCCATATGAGTCAACCTCTGGCACCTTCACAGGTCAGCATTACTTTGATGACCCTAATTCAATGTGGTCAAGAGAAAGAAATCTCTCACTAGATCATAATACAATGGGCCCATGGAGAAAAGGTCCATTAAAATAATTTTTAAAGTGAGCAATATGGATTTTTTAACTTTAATGAAATCACAAACATGAAGTAAATTCTACCTATTGTCTGAACCATTTTTCTGATTCTAGTAGAAGAGAGAGAGAGAGAGA
>NW_005262957.1:0-317 GCF_000412655.1 Myotis brandtii | reverse complement strand
TTTTTCAAAATGCTGACACGACAAGCTCAAAAGGTTCGCCATCACTGGTCCTAGACAAAGAAGTTGTATTACAAATTGTGAGGGAAGCCCTGTGTGTTTGACTCTTTCTACCCCTTTTCTGAGCTGTCCCATTTCCTAGATACCTGAGGCCTTCATTAGGCCTAGGTCTCCCCAAGGTCAAGGCATCTGCCCTCTGGATTCCCCCACAGGCTGGAGTGGCCTGAGGTTGCAGAGCAGTGAGGTGGCACCTGGACACCCACCTGGACAGCCTCCCCGGCGTGCAGAGCCTGTTGGCTTCCACTGGCTTGCCCCTCCAG
>NW_005262956.1:0-317 GCF_000412655.1 Myotis brandtii | reverse complement strand
AACTTTGTGCTTCTTTCTCAAGATTGCTGTGGCTATTTGGGGTGAGAAAACTGAGTTTTAAGGTACGTTTTGAGATGATATGTGAATAGCAGCACAAAATTAAGAAAGCCCTTTGAGAAAACTTGAAAAATTCTGCTTCTTTATTGAAAAAGAAATGAAGCAGAATTTATAACAATTTTAATGATAAAATTAAACATACAAAATATTTTTATTGATTCAAGTCATAGCAACTAAACTAAGATTCAAATGATCAAATTAATGAAGTATTTTAATTAATAAAGTAATAACAATATCCTTAATATCAAACTTTCATCAAA
>NW_005262955.1:0-317 GCF_000412655.1 Myotis brandtii | reverse complement strand
TCACAAAATGAGAATCCATGTTGCTATGTACCCATCAATTTCTAAAGCTAATTTAAAAACGATGCCACTGATATTTATGTAACACTTTTACTGTTTCAAAGCATTTTCAGAATTTCATTTTATTCGTACAACAACTGTATGAGACAGGCATTGTTAGCTTTATTTCCAGAATGATTAAGATTGAGCTCGAGGGTGCTGTGAAGAGACGAAAGCAGACATTGATACCAAGGTTTTAGGACCCCAAAGTCCCTCCATGGTTTTTTGCAGTTGGACAACATTGTAGCAAAGCTTTCCATTCGTCAGCACTGCCACACCCC
>NW_005262954.1:0-317 GCF_000412655.1 Myotis brandtii | reverse complement strand
GAGGATGAGGACAATGAAGGTACTTGTGCTACTATTACTACTGATAGGAGCAACATTTAAATAATCCTTGCTATATTACAGGTGATGTTTAAAGGATTTTCTGGGTATTATTTCATTTAATTGTCACAGTGATCCCTTGCAATTGATATCAATATAATCCCCATTTTCCAGATGAGAAATCTAATAGTCAGAGGTTATGTAGTTCGCCTAAGATTCCATAATGAGAAGAGTCTGAGCAGAGGTCTGGCTCTGAATCTGTGTCCTAAGAAACACTCCATGGTGCTTCTTTTGGTCTAGAAACAACAACAGGGTTTATT
>NW_005262953.1:0-317 GCF_000412655.1 Myotis brandtii | reverse complement strand
TGTGTTATTGCTGCATTTTTTAAAATATCAGGATTCAATTTTAAAATATTAAGTTGTCAAAACCACACAGTAGAAAATTGCAGATGGAATCATTTTTTTTAAATGATTTTTATTATTTTTCAATTACAGCTGGCATACAATATTACATTAATTTTAGGTGTACAGCAGAGTGATTAGACATTTATCCCTTACCAACCACACTGAAGTTGCACTGTTCTAGCTTCAATCACACGCTTTACACCAACCACACTGGCTCATAGATCCTTTCACTGGGGGTGAAGCTGCTGGGGGTGAATGAGGAATGCCCTGCCCTGGTG
>NW_005262952.1:0-317 GCF_000412655.1 Myotis brandtii | reverse complement strand
GTATGATTATACAAAAAGAAACTTGGGAAAGGTAACCTAGAAACTAAGGAGATTGGTTACATCCAGGGAGTGGGTGGAAATGGGGTGAAAATAATTAGATGGTGGAAACAGGGTAGAAAAGATGGCAAAAGTGAGACTTGGTAGAATTTTTGGGTTTGTGCAGTTCTCACTTCTAGAACCACCTTAACATTTCACATACCCCAACTTTTTAATGAATAAAATCAAGAATAGCCCTGACCGTTTTGGCTCAATGGATAAACCGTCGGCCTGCGGACTCAAGGTTCCCAGGTTCCATTCCGGTCAAGGGCATGTACCTG
>NW_005262951.1:0-317 GCF_000412655.1 Myotis brandtii | reverse complement strand
CTAGAAAGCAAAGTCCAAAGAAAGTGCCCTTGCCCAATGGGTCCAGCATTCACTCTCAGTGGACTAGCTTTGCCCATATGCTCATACCTGAACCAGGGAGGTATACTAGATTGATTGGCCTGAGCTGGGTCATGTGTATACCCCAGGTGCTTGGGGGTAGGAGTAAGGTCTACCCCATTCATAGCACATGGACTGGGAGTCTGAGGGGATGGTACTCCCAAAGGAAACCAGGGCCCTTTAATCCAAAGAAGATGAAACACCAGGCATCTTCCACAGTTCTATTACTGGGTTCATTTCATAGATAAAGAGACAGAGGG
>NW_005262950.1:0-317 GCF_000412655.1 Myotis brandtii | reverse complement strand
GGCTGGGGAACCTGCAACTGAGGTACGTGCCCTTGACGGGGATTAAACCAGGGATCCTTCAGTCCGTAGATCAACACTCTGTCCACTGAGGTAAACCAACTAGGGCTCTTCTTTCTCTTTCTCTTTTTCCTTCTCCAGCTCCTGCTCCTCCACCTCCTCCTCCTTCTTTTTTAGATTAAAAAAAAGTTCTTAAAATTTATTTTTCAATTACAGTTGACATACAACGCTAGAGTGTACAACAGTGCTTAGACATCTATATACCTCACAAAGTGATCACCACCTAGTACCCACCTGGCACCATACATAGTTATTATAAT
>NW_005262949.1:0-317 GCF_000412655.1 Myotis brandtii | reverse complement strand
AAAACTGAGGCTCAGAGAGATGAAGTCACTTGTATGACTTTGCACGGGTAATAAGGGAGTGGAGACAGGCAAGGGATCAAGGAGGAACACCTCAGCCCTGTGCTTCTCCCACAATACTTACATTGCTCGTGGCAGTGCAGGTAAGCAATCTCATTAGAAAGATGGACATGGCATTGACACAGTAGATGCTGGAAGAGGAGGGAAGGTTAGACCTGCAACATATCTGCGCACCTCATTTTGAGAAAGGCCCCAGGAGGCCAGAGGAACACACACCCATGGCTCCTACAACCTTCTCACCAGGCCCCACCTATTTCAAC
>NW_005262948.1:0-317 GCF_000412655.1 Myotis brandtii | reverse complement strand
TAATTATTTTTCAGTTAGGACAATTAGGAAATTCTCATTTGTCATTGACACCTGGCTTCTCTTGCCTGCGTTTTCATACTGTTTAGGAGGGACTGGATTTCTAGGGAAGAGCGACCAGGAATGGGTCAGAGGTGGCACATGGCCTACACCTCTCATGACCCTGTGGATCCTTGCTGAGGGCCCAAGACCTCTGGGATGTACGTCATCTGGGATGTGGGGTGTTGGCCTTGGCTGACCCTCAGGCACCTCCTAACTCAAATGATTACCATTATTAGGGTATCGGCCACAAATAGTATGGCTGCTGTGTCTGCGTGGCA
>NW_005262947.1:0-317 GCF_000412655.1 Myotis brandtii | reverse complement strand
TTTTGGAGCCCAAGGCACCGTCTGTTCTGCTAGGCTCTGTACGTCCTGACTCTTCATTAAAACAGTGGGATTTCCCTTGACACTGGGGAGCCCATGTATCTGGAGGCCTGCCATAGTCTTGGAAAAATACACAACAAGACTCCTCCTTTCAGAACGGGCCAGGAGATGAGAGCAATCGAGAGCATCAAGGCCTTTTCTGTCACCTCCCTGGAATATACCCGCTGCACAGTCTGCACACCCCTTACCGACCTGTTCAAAGTCTGATGCCCAGTAAGGAGCGAGAACCAGGTTTTACACAGCTGGACAGGGAAGATGCC
>NW_005262946.1:0-317 GCF_000412655.1 Myotis brandtii | reverse complement strand
AAAATAGATCCAGAAACATAGAAGCACAGAACAGACTGTGGAATCTGAGAGAGAAGGTAGGGGAGGGAGAAATGGGTGGGAAGAGATCAACCAAAGAAGTTGTATGCATTTATGCATAACCCATGGACATAGACAATAGGGTGTAAAGGCCTAGGGTGAGGGGGCGGGGCGTGCTACAATGGGTCAATGAGGGGGGAAAAGGGGGATTTCCAATAATAAAAATAATAATTAGAAGTTCTATAAGTTGAAGCTTATCTGTCAAAGGCCAAACTTGAAGTAGAAAGACTGTGGTACTAATGTAGTCATGGGTCACTTAA
>NW_005262945.1:0-317 GCF_000412655.1 Myotis brandtii | reverse complement strand
ACAGTAGAAGAATGCTTCCCTCCTGCGGTGTGAGGACTAGAACTGGGAGGGGTCAGGCCAGCCTGACCTGGAGGGAGAGCATGCCTGAAGCAAGGACAGAGACACAGTTTTGCCCTCAGAAGTGGCCGGTCTGCCCTGGGATATTTCCATTTGCTTCCAAGCGGGAGTGGCAGGGCCGTTCTCTCCATCTTGAACAGCAATGGGATAGTTCCCCTGCCCGGGGCACACTGTGGGGCCTCTGAGTTCCATGGGACAGGCTGGTAGTGTTTCCCCAGGTGGTGGAGCTGGTCTGCTTAGCCGTGGGCAGAGTGGAGACA
>NW_005262944.1:0-317 GCF_000412655.1 Myotis brandtii | reverse complement strand
AGCTTGCCCCATTACAGCCAAAGTCCCATTTTGCAGATGAGGGGAAAAAAGAATGAACTTGTTGTCCAATGTCAAGTAGGTATAAATCTGCTAACACAGTGAGCTGTGGTCAAAGAGGAGAGAGAGAGAGCGCTCTCTGTGAAGTCCGAAAGGGCGGAGAGAGTCCTGCCCTGCCCTGGGTCACCTGTGTGACTGAGTGGCAGGCCCTCTGGCCTCAGGGCTCTTCCCTGTTCTCCCTCGCCTGGCTGCTCTCCCTCCAGAGCCCCTGGCCAACAACTGGGAAAGGTTGTCTGAGCTGCCTCCTCCAGGCAGCCCCC
>NW_005262943.1:0-317 GCF_000412655.1 Myotis brandtii | reverse complement strand
AAAAAAAAAAAGACCTTTTCATGTTGGAATTGGCTGTTTCTAGGAAGGAGATTCAGATGTTGGACAGGGGAAAATAATGTTAAGTGTACACTATGGTTATTTTCTGATGAAAATACCGACTACTCACAAATATTTAATTTTTTCCTCTCTGTCAGTCAAATTTTTAGGGAACCTTAAGCTTTGAGGTTTTTAATATAGAGGAGGGTACTGATTGTCTATCTATCTATATACTTATCATCTATTATTTATCTCTATCATCTGTTTCTCTCTCCACCTATTATTTCCCTATCAGTGAATCTACATATCTCACACTAGGT
>NW_005262942.1:0-317 GCF_000412655.1 Myotis brandtii | reverse complement strand
CCCGCGGGCCGTAGTTTGAGGACCCCTGCGAGTCTATATCATGGTAAGGAATGTTTCTAATAGAGACTCCAATGCATGTCAAAATACATTTTGAAACACAGGTTCTAGTTACATATCATACAGGTTAAATATGCAAGTAAATTATCTTGCATTTTAATTGCTTAAAAAAATGCCTACACTCAGGGAGGTTTGATTAAGACTATAGCAGTTGGAGAACTTACTGCATTTATAACTATTGCATAACCTTAGGTCTCTCAAGGTAAACTGTTAATCTGATGAACCCTTGGCTGTCATCACCACAGGAACTGGAATACTTA
>NW_005262941.1:0-317 GCF_000412655.1 Myotis brandtii | reverse complement strand
TTTTTTTGATATGTTTTTAAAATTAATTTTAGAGAGCGGGAGAAGGGAGAGACAGAGAAACATTGGTGTGTGAAAGAAACATCTATCGCAACCTGGGTATGTGCCAAGCTGTTGTTACGCCTCACCAGTAGAGCTCAGATGATCTTTTTTCCAAGTTGTACAGTAAATAGCTCACGATGGACAATTGGTCATTTAATTTATCAAAAGCCATCCCTTCGTGTGACATGGGGACCCTGACAGACCACGCCTTCCCCATATTTCGAGGCAGTTTTATGGTGTCACTCATCTGTGCTTTTTAAAGATGACAGAGTGCCCCT
>NW_005262940.1:0-317 GCF_000412655.1 Myotis brandtii | reverse complement strand
TCTCTGATGAGTAGTGATGATGAGCACCTTTTCATATAGCTCTTGGCCATTTGTATATCTTCTTTTGAAAAATGTCTGTTCAAGTCCTTTGCTCCCTTAAAAATCAGGTTATTTGTTTATTTACTATTGAGTTATCTGAATTCCTTACATATTTTGGGTATTAACCCCCTATCAGATATTTGGTTTGCAAATATTTTCTCTCATTTCATAGGTAGCCTGTTTGTTCTGTTGTTTCCTTTGTTGTGCAGAAGCTTTTTAGTTAGATGTGATCCTATTTGTCTATTCTTGCATTTGTTACATCTGCTTTTGGTGACATA
>NW_005262939.1:0-317 GCF_000412655.1 Myotis brandtii | reverse complement strand
GCGTCCCCCAGCGGCACTGGACCGGCCCGGCCACCAGGAGCTGCATACCAATAGCATCGTCAACAGGACATGCGGCCCCACAGACACTCTGCCCATCGTTTTCCTTGTCCAAGGAGCCACCTGCCAAAGGTTAATTCCGAGGACGCCACCTTCAAGGTGAACGTTCAGTCCGGAGGCCTCGGGCCGCGGACTTTTGATCCCAGCGGCTTCAAACGATGAAATGATGATCTTCCTGCCCCGTTGTCCTCTGATCGAGACAGGCTGGCCCTTGCCGGGAAGAGACGCGTCTCAAAATCTTGCAAAACAAGGTCACGGGT
>NW_005262938.1:0-317 GCF_000412655.1 Myotis brandtii | reverse complement strand
TTGAAATCAACTTGTGCCATAAAATATACATGCGATCTCAAAGGTTCAATTAAGAAAAAATATCTCATTAACAATCTTTTAGTGACTGCATGTTGAAATAATACTTTGGATATCCTGAGCTAAACAAGTTACTAAAATTAATTTCAGCAGTTTGTTTTTACTTTTTTAACATAGCCACTGGACAACTAAAAATCACTTCTGAGGCTCACAATGTACTTCTATTAGACAGCGCTCACCTAGAGCAACTCGTCCACTGAGCAGGGGAGAAATTCAAGAAGACAATCTTGTACAAAGCGTACAACAAAACAAAACAACAA
>NW_005262937.1:0-317 GCF_000412655.1 Myotis brandtii | reverse complement strand
TGCCCCCTAGTGGTCAGTGCGCATCATAGTTACCGGTGGAACAGTTGCTTAGGCTTTTATATATAGAGATGTTCCATATGCTGTAGTCTCATTTTAAAACATGCTTACAAAAGAAATATACATGAAAACATTAACCATGTACCTATTTATGAATTTTTCTACAGGAAGCATAGATGATTTGAATATGAATTTGTACAATGAGAAAAAAGGAAGAGATATGTTTAAAAGCCAACTTGCCTCACAACAATATGAATGTACTTATTAATGCCATAGAACTGTGCACTTTAAAATGGTTAAAATGGTACATTTTATGTTAC
>NW_005262936.1:0-317 GCF_000412655.1 Myotis brandtii | reverse complement strand
CTCCTTGAAAAGTAATCACTATGCATGGGCCAAGTTTAAGGAGTGGAGAACTATGCTCCCCCACATTGAGGGCAGAATATCCACCCAAACTACATATTTGGAACTCTTCTGCACCTGAGGTGTATTTTCTGTGCCTCATTCATTCATTCAGTCATCATGGCCCATCTGTATGGACTCATGTATATTTATTTTATACTTTGGGTTATAATTCAATATGACTATTAATTTTGTTGCTCAAATTGTCCTGGCTTTGGCACTGGGATTGCCTTCAGCTGCTTCTTGTCTCTGGCATTTCCATATCAACAAAGGGTTTTTGC
>NW_005262935.1:0-317 GCF_000412655.1 Myotis brandtii | reverse complement strand
GTGCTAATCCTTTACCCATCACTGGAACTTAGAATCTAAAGGATTTGGGAAGGAAAAATGATCCCTCTGGGTGCCTCCCAACAGTCTAAGTGCTCAGACGACGGTGACACCTGGGTCTGCGTCGGCCCTTTTTCTCTGTGAGAAGCGCCGGCAGGCGGATGAGCGAGCAGGCTGGCCCGGCTGGGAGGGCGCCTCGCTTTAAAGCCCTCCTTCTGCAGGGCGCTCACAGGGTTAGTTAGAAAACACCTCTCGGGCCCCTGGGACTGGCCCTTCTCTGGGACCAAGTGTCCCTGGGGATAACCGAGCCCCAAAAGGCG
>NW_005262934.1:0-317 GCF_000412655.1 Myotis brandtii | reverse complement strand
TTTCAGCTACAAGATGAATAATTCCTGGGGATGTACTACACAGCATGATGACTACAATTAGCAGGATTGTATTAAATACCTGAAAGTTGTTATGGTTATACATCATTCGTGTCATAACCATAACAATTCTAATTACATGAGAGGATGGAAGTGTTGATGAACCTTACTGTGGTAATCACTTCACTATATAGGTGTATCAAATATGCATATGGCATACCTTACACTTGCATGCATTCTGTTTAAAAAATATCTCAATAAATCTGGAAATAAAATAATTATCTACATCCAAGTAATTATTAATGTTCTCTAAAGTTTAT
>NW_005262933.1:0-317 GCF_000412655.1 Myotis brandtii | reverse complement strand
TCTCCTGCCCTTTATTCCCAATCACTGACGTTCTTTTACTTATGTTGCCTGGGTTCTCAGACGTATCTTTGATGATACCACTTCTTCCGCATTGAGAAAAACAGTCTCTGATTCCCAAGGCACTCTGATTTTATTATTCCCTCATCTACATATCCATCATTCAGTCACTGTCCGCTTAGCTGACACTGTGCTTGACCTTGGGGATTTGAAGTAAAACCCAGACTCTGACCCTGAGGTGCCCATAGAATAGTAGGAGGTGACAGACACGTAAAGAAATAAGAAGAGCCCAGCTGGTGTGGCTCAGTGGTTGAGCGTCG
>NW_005262932.1:0-317 GCF_000412655.1 Myotis brandtii | reverse complement strand
GTTTCCACTGTGAACAACTGGAGTTTAACCCCCCTGGGGGTGTTATGGGGGTGGTTCAAATATGCTACAAAGCTGTTCCACTCAAGGGGCAGAGAACCTGGGTATTTCACCATGATTCCTTCCCACAGTTGACTGAGGACTGTCCTGGGGGAGGCACATTAACCCCTGGACCTTCTCTGCCCCTCATGCAAGTGGCTCAGCCCACCTGCAGCCCGAGGAAGCTATCAGGTTGAGTGTGGTTCCTCCAATAAGAAGCTGTCTACATGTATGGAAAGAATGACAGCCGTGAAAATGTGGGCAGAACCTGCATGCCTCTA
>NW_005262931.1:0-317 GCF_000412655.1 Myotis brandtii | reverse complement strand
TTTTTTTTCAGTTCCGTAGGGATACTCATGAATGATTTTCCCTGAATTATATCTACTTGTACTGAAGCATGTCAGAATTGAAAACATTGCCACACTGGCTGAGTTCATGAATAGTGCCATCCCATGTGTATCCTGGCTCTCAGGTATCACCGGTAAACCTGAAAAGGATCAATGTATATTGTCTTAAAAATAACTGTACACCCCAGTGCACAGTAATCCATTTTGCATAGGCAAATTGCCCACTGCAAACATACAAACTTTGAATTTAGGAACAGTAGAAATAAAGGCTGTCAGTGTTCATGCTGAGAATTTTTCTT
>NW_005262930.1:0-317 GCF_000412655.1 Myotis brandtii | reverse complement strand
ACACTAAGTGAAATAAGCCAGTCACAGAACAAATACTGTATCATTGCACTTACATGTTACCTGAAGTAAATCAAATTCCTCCAGACAGAAAGTTGAATGGTGATTGCCAAGAGCTGGCGGGAGGAGAGACTATGCGGTTACTATGTAATGGGGACACAGTTCCAGTTTTGCAAGCTAAAAAGAGTTCTGGAGATGGATGGTGGTGATGGTTACACAGCAATTGAATATGCCGCTGGACTGCACACTTAATAATAGCAAATTTGGGGAGAGATAATGTGACTGCATAGGCCAGTGATGGTGAACCTTTTGAGCTCAGC
>NW_005262929.1:0-317 GCF_000412655.1 Myotis brandtii | reverse complement strand
TTTTTTCCCCCCTAAAGGGGAAGTGTTATCTCAGAATTTAGGCAATGGGCCAGTATTTCTGATCCATGAATACAGAATATATTTAGATTCATTGTTATCTTGGTATTTGCTAGGCTAGAGAGGAACAATGGTAATAACAATAATGATAGAGACAGTAGTTAGCAATTAGTATGTGTGTATGTCAGACACTCTTTGAAGTGTTATGTTTGAGGCTGACTGGGGCAGCTGGGGAGCATGTCCACTGTGGTCCAGAGGAGGCTTATGAGAATTTTAAGTGATTGCAAGTGAGCCCACCTGTGATTGTCAGTGGCTCATCA
>NW_005262928.1:0-317 GCF_000412655.1 Myotis brandtii | reverse complement strand
AGAAGAAGAAGAAGAAGAAGAAAAAGAAGAAGAAGAATTCTCTTTTTTAATTAAAAAAACATTTAAAAAAAGAAATATGCAGACCAAAAAAAAATATTAGTACACATGTCCCTAACTACTTTAACATACATATCATAAACAGCTGTTTTGGGTGTAAAATTTATATACATAATTAAATTTCCTTTTCTTTTTGGTTTTTAAAAAAAGAATGATTCCCTGATTTAGAAGTTTTTTTCACAATTATGGGGGAAATAATATTACACATAGTTGTTACAAAAAAGGTGCAAATTAACCTTTGATTTTTCTGTTAGTCAAAA
>NW_005262927.1:0-317 GCF_000412655.1 Myotis brandtii | reverse complement strand
CTGCTGTGGAGTGCACAGGAGAATTTTCCAAGTGGAAATGTTGCCTCATTGCCGCCCTGCCACAGAAAATAAACAGGAGAGGTGTTCTGGATCAGATAAGGCCATTACTAGAGAACCGTGGAGAGCTCATTTGACCCCTTCTGACTGTGACCCCGGAGGAAGGAGGGGAAAAAAGGAAAAGAAACTACCTTCTTGATAAGGAAGGAACTTGTGGGCAAAGTGTTAACCTCCAACCTTCATTGCTGATCTGGAGAGAATGTCCATTTCTCTTACCCTTCAAGGTGCCAGCCCCTGAGCAGAGAAGACTAGTTAGAAAT
>NW_005262926.1:0-317 GCF_000412655.1 Myotis brandtii | reverse complement strand
CAGCCATATATCTTGCAAAACCCTAGCATGGGAGAGTTTATTACTAATGAAAGGAGAAAATGGATACTGGGAACAGTTGCCATTGTTTGCCTCACGTCCCCCAATTATTCATCTGTTTACCCCTATCTACACAGAACATACTCCTTCACCAAGGGGACAGCCTAAAGAACCATCCAGTTACTACCATATCACCTCAAAATTCAAGATTTCTGGGTGACATCAAGTCTTCTCCATCAGGGCTGGAGGTGCCTGGATCTGGAGACTTTTAAACTAATAGGCACTGCCCTAGCTGGTTTGGCTCAGTGGATAGAGTATCA
>NW_005262925.1:0-317 GCF_000412655.1 Myotis brandtii | reverse complement strand
ACCTCCTGGTTCATAGGTTGACATTCAACCTCTGAGCTATGCCAGCCAGGCTCTTTTCCTTCTTTTTAATATTATATTTCAGGGGTCCAGATATTAAGATTTGCGTTAGTATCACAGGACCAGTCAGTCACCAAGCAGTCATTTCATTCATGAATGATATAATTTAATTGAGAGTTTAGTAAAGATTGAGACAATTCTAGCCATTGTCAATGAAAATTCATGCTTTACAGATATGCATATGATCTTGAATAAACGTGCGGGATTCCCATCATTCTATTAGTAAAATAAGTCCTCTTTCAAATGAAGGTTCAACAATT
>NW_005262924.1:0-317 GCF_000412655.1 Myotis brandtii | reverse complement strand
TAGATCAAGTCTGCTAGAATAAACTTCATCAATTATATTACTTCAGCACGATTGTGCCTCAGGCTCTGGGAGAGGCTGGCAGGATGTAACTTACAGTTTTGAGGGAGACACGATTGCTTCCAGCTGTGAGCCACACATTTCCTTTTTGCCCCAGCAGGCGCAACACGTGCTGGGGTGCACCGATGGCGATGGGCTGTCCCAGAGAGAACTTTCCAGCTTCCTGGAAAAGCTGGCAGGTGGCTGCCACAGCTCTCAATCTGGCTGGCCACCCCTGGACATTGTGGTCTAGTTTCACTGACAAGTATGCAGTGGGTTTG
>NW_005262923.1:0-317 GCF_000412655.1 Myotis brandtii | reverse complement strand
GAACAGGAGAGGGGACAGGAGACGCCGTAAGCCCCACTATACCATGGTTTATAGTGTTTGCTACCAGCCTTGGTATTTGAGCTCAAGAAAAAGGCCCTCGTAGAAAGAAGCTGTCACAGAGGCGAAGGAAGCCCAGCATCCGTTACCCTGAAATCTCCTTGCACAACTTGGGGTGAAGGGTGAGGTCTTCCTGTCCTGGCACATAGGTCCTTCCTCTCCCGGCTCAAAAAGGTTACTTGGCTCCTAAGAACCGGATATCAAACTTGCCAAATGTTTCCTTATTGACAGACAGAACACTGAAGTTGGAGAGATGTTTA
>NW_005262922.1:0-317 GCF_000412655.1 Myotis brandtii | reverse complement strand
GTAATTAGTTTATGTGTGCCATGAAATGAAAAAGGTTCAAAATTCCTGCTCTAGTTAGAAAGGAAAATGGGAAAGGGGGGACCAGATGAAATTAAATGACATATGTTAAGCAAGTAAGTGACAGTTATCAAAAAGTTTTAAACCAAAGAATAGCCCATGGTCATGGGCAATAGGGTAGTGAAGGCCTGAGGGAGGGGAGAAAAAGGGGGTGAGGGGAGTGGGAGGTATCTGTAATACTATCAACAATTAAAAAAAAGTTTTAAAATGTATTTTTGTTTGTTTTAAGCCTGACAGTAATACATGTCTAGTTTGTCTGT
>NW_005262921.1:0-317 GCF_000412655.1 Myotis brandtii | reverse complement strand
TGACATGCACTGACCACCAGGGGACAGACACTCAGTGCAGTAGGTTACCTTGCTCCTGGTGTTTGGCCAATCTGGATTGGGTGAGATGGCCCAGATTGGCCCTGATTGCTGGCCAGTGGAGACACCCCTCCCGTGCACAATTTCATGCACTGGGCCTCTAGTATAATTCATATTGTTCACACAAGCACAACAAAGGACTCCTATTCTTTATCACCATTGAACTCACCAATAAAGAGGCACCAGGCTGCAAATTACAACCACAAAGTCATGCAGACTTTCTTTTCAAGGCCTTGGTCAGCAATGCAAAATAACCCAAT
>NW_005262920.1:0-317 GCF_000412655.1 Myotis brandtii | reverse complement strand
ATATGGAATTTAGGAACTGCTACTTTTTCCATAGTACCTAGATTTCTACTTTAAATATAACTTGATCATTCCAAAGATATTTGCCAAATACTATTCTAGGTGCATGGGATATGTTGGTAAACAGAAGAGACAAAGAGCTCTGCATTTGTGTAGCTTATATTCTAGTGAGGAGACACAGACAATACTTAATAACCATAATATATAAGTAAATAATACAGATATTAGTAAGTTAAAAGGGCTATAAAAACACTAAGTTTAGTGAAGTACAATTATGATATTATAGAAGTTGGTAAGGCTTGGTCTCATGGAGAAGATGA
>NW_005262919.1:0-317 GCF_000412655.1 Myotis brandtii | reverse complement strand
TACTTATTCTCTGTAACTTTCCTTGAGTGGGGTGTCTCTGCTGGGATAGTGATCAATAAATTTCCCCTAACATTTTCAGCATGGAAGCAAAGAGATCCTAGAGTTTGGTTCTCCAACAGTTGGAAATGGAAATTAGTGAAGTTGTGGAAACTTATCTGAAGTTAAATTCTTGTTTTTTCCCAGCACTTACCCAGAGGAAATTGTAAAGCCCCATTGGGGGTAGAAAAGAAGCTATTACAAATAAAAAAAAAAGAAAACATATTTTTTGTTAAATATGAACACTATTTATGCAATGCATATTATTTTCTGATGTCTGT
>NW_005262918.1:0-317 GCF_000412655.1 Myotis brandtii | reverse complement strand
ATCCATTGCTCAGGGTCTGCTGATCAGTCCCAGCAAGAAATATGTGGAATTTGCACTTGATCCTACAATTGTCAGTATCATATTCATATCTCTTGCACTTTTTCACTGTACCTCATGTCTTGCTCCTTCGGTTCTGCTCTACTGGTAAAACTATATATACAGTTCCATCAATCTTGATGAAATGGAGCAGTTCATTATTAACTTATCTTCTAGTATGAAAGAAAAAGCTTGTGGTTGGTTCAGGATATATGATTTAAAATAGTGATAGTTAATTGACTTTCAATAAATTAAAAATGAGAAACAGTCACTTTAGAATC
>NW_005262917.1:0-317 GCF_000412655.1 Myotis brandtii | reverse complement strand
TGTGTGTGTGTGTGTGTGTGTGTGTGTTAAGATAGGCTTGGCCACAAGTAAAAGAAATCCCAAACTAAAGGGAACAAGGGCTTTTGAAAGATAAATATTCATTTCTCTCTCATATAAAAGTCTTGGTAGATAGTTCAGACCTGATATGGCTTCTTAATGATGTCAAGAGCCCAGCTTCCTTCTATCTTGTAGCTCCTCCATCCATGAATTCCATTCTAAAATTTACTTCCTGATTCAAGATGGCTGTTCTAGCTCCTATTGTCACCTCCACATTCCAACCAGCAGAAAGAATAGAAGGGGTAAAGAAGAAACATGAG
>NW_005262916.1:0-317 GCF_000412655.1 Myotis brandtii | reverse complement strand
TGTGCATTTTAATACATACTCTGTATTCTTTGCTATTCTGATTTGTTTAAAGAACAGATATAGGAAATGAGATGTTTCTGAATAGTATACAGCTAATTATTTAGTCACTGGGGAATGGGCCAGCAATGGGGGAGGGGCGCAAATTCTAGATGGGCTTTGTCCATCAGAATCATTTATAGAGCCTGTTACAGAGAGATTCTCTGACGCCACTTCCTCATTTCCTCTTCAGCAGGTCTGCAACTCCACCTGAGAATATACAGTTTAACACCCTTGAAAGTGATTTTGCTGCACAGCTCATTATAATAAACATGCAAAAA
>NW_005262915.1:0-317 GCF_000412655.1 Myotis brandtii | reverse complement strand
ATTTTCTTAATAACATTTTCTTTTCTCTAACTTATTTTATTATAATACTTCAGTATATAATACACATAACATACAAAATGTGCATTAATGTAGTGTATGTATTGGTAAGTCTTCCACTCAACATGCTGTTGGTATAATCAGCCCTCCGCATCCTTGGTTTCCCAGCCATAGATAAAAAATTCTGCTTTCCATACGCAGTTGGCTGAATTGCAAATACAAAATCCGAAGGTGCAAAAAGCTGACTACTGTTGAGTTTGGGGAATTCAAAACTTATATGAGGATTTTTAAAAAATATATTTTTATTTCAGAGAGGAAGG
>NW_005262914.1:0-317 GCF_000412655.1 Myotis brandtii | reverse complement strand
GAGTCCAGTTTAGCATCAGGCTAGTTGCATTCCTTTAGTCCATTGTGTGTGGGTCCACGTGGCCATGGGCCCTATGGGTGAATGCAGGGGAGCCAAGAGAGCACACCCCAGGCAACAAGAGCCAAGAGAGCCAAGAGAGCAAACTTCTTTGTTCAGGGGATTATATCCCAAAGTTTGCACCCTTGCCGTGGCCACACCTATTCTGGCCAATGACCTGTTTTTAGGTATGACTGACAGCAAGCACCTTTGCTAGTTCCTCCAACTTTACTGAGCATACGACTATCTTCCCTTTGTTCCTTTCCTGTTATTAATAACTA
>NW_005262913.1:0-317 GCF_000412655.1 Myotis brandtii | reverse complement strand
ATGCCTTAAGCATTCCCACACCTCCTCACCCACACACTGTGTGTGTTTGGTTCTCAGGAGCAGCTGATCCCCTGGGACCATCACAGAACAAGTCAGACTCCAAGGCAGGTGAGTGTGGGAAATTCTCAGTGATGGGGCTGAGTGCAGAGGGTCACATCCAGTCAATGGAAGTCAGATGACCTGGATGCACATCTAGGGATGCTGGGCTGGTTTGATATTGTCCTGATCTCTGTGACCTCTCTGTCCACAACCTCCAGCCTCAACCCCCCAAGACTACACAGTGGGGAATCTCATCCGGATGGGCGTGGCTGGCTTGG
>NW_005262912.1:0-317 GCF_000412655.1 Myotis brandtii | reverse complement strand
TCAGGACCCTGGAAATCAACCAAAGGCACACAAAAGATTGAGAAGAGTTTATTCAAGAAGAATTACTGAACTCGCTCGAGTAAGAGCAATGGGAATCTATGTTGTTTTTTTCCTGAGACTGTTCTTGTCCTGCAACCCTTCCTCCATCAATAAGCAAATTCTAGTGAAAACTATCAGCTTCATTGAAGAAAGGGGCTGACTTAGTATAGATCAGACTGCATAAAAAGCCCATACTCCTGGGCCTTGTCAGATATAGTAATGGTCTTAGTGGCAAAGGGATAAGGAAAAACAATGTCACAGCCTGAGGCTGTGATCCT
>NW_005262911.1:0-317 GCF_000412655.1 Myotis brandtii | reverse complement strand
AAAAAATCAATAAAATATATTTTTTAAAAAATTAGTCATAACTAAAGAGAGAATGGCTGAACTGGAGATAGGTCAAAAGAAATCATATATAAGGTAAACAGTTAATAGAGGATAATAACAAACAAAGGTTAAGAGAATCATAGGATAAAGAACAGGCTTCTCATACAGATCCAGAAAACAGATGCCATAGTAGAAGTAATAGGGAAAAGAATAATCTTTAAGAATTTCTGGGATAGATAAAGGTATGGATTCCCAAAATCAGAAAACCCAAGAAATTCCAACATGATATTTTTTAAAGAAAAACTCTCAATGTAGAC
>NW_005262910.1:0-317 GCF_000412655.1 Myotis brandtii | reverse complement strand
TCTAGGTGATGTGGGAAAGACTCTGGTATATGAATGCTTAGTTCTGGGCCTGTTGACTGACAGGATGTGAAGACTCTCAAAGATGACACCAGACAGTTGCTACCAGTAACAGTGCTGTAGTTGAATGGAAAGGAGATTTGGAAGAAAGTAAACTTACCTTCTATCAAGTCTTCCTATTGTGAACACTGGTCTAGGGTTTCATTGTGGTGAGTGGTCTTTCCCAAAGGAGCCCACAAGAGGATGTATTTAGGAATGGGCAAGGAAGGAGGAAGAAGAGATGGTGTCAGAGATGCTTTGAGTCATCAAAGAATGTGTGA
>NW_005262909.1:0-317 GCF_000412655.1 Myotis brandtii | reverse complement strand
ATGCAAATTCAGTAATTTGCACACATTAGTTCCCATATGATATGCATTGAATAATTTTCATTTTTTACTTTAGTCTAAAAGCTCTTTATATTTCTATTATAAATCTATTATTGTATTCATTATAAGAAGGGTAACCATATACTTTTTCCCAAAACAGGGACATTTTTGAGTCTGAGGCATTTTGCTCTGATAGACAGCATAGGACTGATTCATAAATACTTGTAAGTTCTCTGGGTGGAAAAAATAAAACCAGCAGGAGGTTAGGCTTCACAAACAGTGCGTAAGAATATTCAAATTTAAAGTAGAGTTGTCATTAA
>NW_005262908.1:0-317 GCF_000412655.1 Myotis brandtii | reverse complement strand
ACTGGACCAGCAAAGCAGATGGACGCCTGCAAGAAGGGTGTTCCTCCAGCGGGAACCCTGGGCCACAGCACCCCTAACGGGAAGTCCCCTCGGGTTTTATTTCCTGACCCGGGTCTGCCCGCCCCTCACTGTGAACTCTGACTTGATTGGTCAGGGCTCAGATATCGGATTCCCATTAATGCACAATTGGGTCATTTCGAGGAAGGGGAGGATAAGGCGGAGCCTAAGGTGGCGGCCCCTGAGGGTCTGAAGATCATATGAAAATGGCAGAGCCTAAGGTGGCAGCGAGCTCCTTTCTTTGACAGAAAGATCGCTGG
>NW_005262907.1:0-317 GCF_000412655.1 Myotis brandtii | reverse complement strand
TGTGGCAGGTGGCTGGGTAAGGAGCTGAGACACTATATAAAATGGAGGAGTGGACAGCCAGCCAGCAGATGGCAGAGTAGAACATGATTCCACAGCTTGGGATATGTTGAATTTTAGGGCCTAGGGACAAATATCTCTCAGCTAACTGTCAGATTACATATTCAGGTCTCTAATGCAGGCAGCAGTTTCGTATGAAGAAACAGATTATGTTATGATAGCCACACAGGTGGTAGCTGAAAGAATAAAGAAGCGTCAACAGGAGAGCTTGTAAAAGGAGAAGAAGCAGAAAGACTGTTGCAACCTGCCCAATGTTAACA
>NW_005262906.1:0-317 GCF_000412655.1 Myotis brandtii | reverse complement strand
TTTTTTTTTATTAGTATTTGCAGATATAGGACAAAGTGCGCACAGGCGCAGATGCCGGGAACATTAAATATTTATCTAGGACTGATTAGGCCTGGCTTGCCCTTGGAGGAGGAGACTGCATCACGTCTTCAGCACAGCGCGCATCTGCATCCGCGGCAGGGCTTTGCCCGGAGCGCGGCTCAGAGTAAACATTTCTCAGTGCCTCCCGTGGAAGTGTCATGAGTCCCTGAGAAAATACAGATATTTTGGGGGGGAACTCGTATTTCCTTGACGGAGGGACAGCTGTGTTTTCGAACAACACACACTGTTAGCCTAAA
>NW_005262905.1:0-317 GCF_000412655.1 Myotis brandtii | reverse complement strand
CCTCATCCTTTAATTGAGAGCTCCTGAAATCCCTTCCTGCCATCTTATCCACCCATACACTATATCCCTCTTATTCCCTTCTCTCTCTTTCCTTTTTCCTCTTTTAATAATTGAATCCATCTTTGATCTATTCATTAATTAGATATGTCTGCCAAGCATGTATGAATCATGCAGCTGAATGTCCTCTTAACACAGTAGTTTACTGTAGGAGGTACCAAACATTTTGAGGTTACAATATAACCCAGGTTCATGAAGAGCTTCATTCTGGTTGGCATCACAACTAGAATGTGAAAATTTAAAAAGAAATTAGCAACGTC
>NW_005262904.1:0-317 GCF_000412655.1 Myotis brandtii | reverse complement strand
CAAACCAGCTAGGGCTTTTAGTACACTTTTATGCATATATGAAAATGAAGAGGGACACAAAGGGAAATAGAGTAACAGAAAAGCAGTAACTTTCATTTTCAGAAATGCAAGAATATTTTCTTCTTACTAACAGCTGGTTAATTAAACCATGTACATCTTCATGTAGTTCACATTCTTTGACTAGTTAAAACTTATTACAACTAATATAATTTTATCAAATCCTAAACTATGCATTGATGATTGAAACAAAATCCTAAGAAATTCTAATGAATATTAGAGAAAGTTCAAAAACCTTATTATTAAGATTTACATAATAA
>NW_005262903.1:0-317 GCF_000412655.1 Myotis brandtii | reverse complement strand
TAGATTATGTTCTTTCAAAGCTAGAACTGTTAAGTTTGCAAACAAGCATGACTGTTCCATTGCCAGTTATTTTATTCATGCCTTGGTCTTTTGGGTTTGCACCAGAAATTGCAATTGCTTGCCATTATATGTTTAGGTGGATTGAGGCACAAAATTAATGATGACATTTAATAGTTTCTTAAAGCATCAAGTGGTTCAACTTTTGATGAATTAGAAATGATATGTTGTTTTTGTTTGTTTCATTTCAATATGCCAGTGATCTGTTAGGTGTGCTTTTTAAATGTTGTCCCAGCATTTGAACAGAAATGCCCTTAAAT
>NW_005262902.1:0-317 GCF_000412655.1 Myotis brandtii | reverse complement strand
ATGCTCCTATGCTGTCATGGAGCAATTACACCTTCAGCATCTAGAGCAGGAAGCAGTCATGGTGTCCAAAGGACGGCCTTTGCATGTGGAGTTTCTCCTTCGATGATAATATCTCGATGATATTCCCTGCAGAGCTGTGATGGCAGAAAAGCGAAAACTACCTAAAGCACCACCTTAGGAAAATGAGTAGATAACTCACAACACGGTCATATTAGGAAGCTCTGTGCAGCAGTTAAAAAGAGTAAGATCAAACTCTATGTACCAAAATTATCTCCATAGCTATTGTTGAGTGAAAAGTAGAACAAGAACACAATGCT
>NW_005262901.1:0-317 GCF_000412655.1 Myotis brandtii | reverse complement strand
TCATATGTGGAATCTAATGAACAAACTAAACTGCTGGGCAAAATAGATCCAGAGACATAGAAGCAAAAACACACTGTCAAATTTTAGGGGGAAGGAGTGGGTGAGTGGGTGGGTGGGAAGAGATGAACCAAGAACTTGTATGCATATATATGCATAGACCATGGACATAGATAATGCTCTAATGAAGGCCTGGGACAGGGGGCAAAGAAGCTAGTTGGGGTTAATGGGGAAATACAAAGGGACATATATAATACTTTCAATAATAAATATTAAAAAATATAAAAAGAATAAGAAAGCCAGACTAGGTTGTTCCAGTT
>NW_005262900.1:0-317 GCF_000412655.1 Myotis brandtii | reverse complement strand
GAGCAAGCTGACACCAGGAACCCAGCCTCTCTCTCGGGGCACAGGCTGTGTGTGGGCACGTGCACAGGGCACAGGCTGTCCCCGGGTGTGGGTGTTTCTGGGGAACGCAGGCTGCTGAGGGCGCCAGCTGTGTGCGGAGTCACAGGCTGGGTGTCGGGCCCAGGCCACGTGTGGAGGCTCCCTGTGGGGGACGGGCTGGTCTGGGATCACAGTCTGTACCGGGGCTTTGGAAGTCACAGCATGTTCTGGGGCACAGGGTGGGGGCACTGGGGGTGCAGGCTGGTCTGGGGGTACAGGGTGGTCTGGGGGTACAGGGT
>NW_005262899.1:0-317 GCF_000412655.1 Myotis brandtii | reverse complement strand
TTTTTTTGAGGCTGAGAAGTTTTTTGGAGGCCAGAGTGGCATGGGTCTACTAGGTCAATGATTTGGTCTAATCTGACCAAAATCCTCTACTAATCAGATTGTCTCCTTCACTAAATTGGTAGGGTTTGGCCATCATTGTAAACATCTATAGTTTTTACTGCCTAGAATTCTCTCATTTCTTTGTTACAGTCTCCCAATTATTTAGGGGGGAATATCCCTCCTCCATTTTGGTCCATGTAGTTCCAGTGGGCCTGCCTCATCCCCGAATTCCCGAGATAGGCTTTGGGACACTGGCCTGGTCAATCATCTCAGTGATT
>NW_005262898.1:0-317 GCF_000412655.1 Myotis brandtii | reverse complement strand
CTAGCAAAGAACATTTTAGTTATCAAAGTAATTTTAATTACGTAGGCATCACTGGTTCATGAGAAAATGTCAAACCCAATAACACTGATGTGAAAATAAGATAAACTCAGATGGGTACATTAAACTATATTGATGTTAGCTGGGAAAGTTAAAGGACAATAAATTCTGTTTTGGCAATAAATAAAATATTGACATTAAAAAAAGAATTAACTTAGTCCTCAGATCCCTTTGAGGTAGGCACTGACATTAATCCCCTTTCAATTTTTTTAAGTTATTTTTTAATGTGTTTTTATTGATTTCAAAGAGGAAGGGAGAGG
>NW_005262897.1:0-317 GCF_000412655.1 Myotis brandtii | reverse complement strand
ACCGGGAATCGAACCCTGACCTCCGGGTTCCTAGGTCGACGCTCAGCCCCGAGCCAGGCAGTGCGTGTGGAAAAGCAGAGACTTTTGATTCGCTCAGACGTCTTTTCACGAACCCCAGAAACTCAACTCTGCTGGGGATTCCTGGGAGGGGGCCCAGCCTTCGGAGCAAACAACCCACATTCCAACCCGGCTCTGCCGCTGACCTAACCGGGCCTCGGGCAGGCCACCGGCTCCCTGCGCCTCGGTTTCTCCAACTGTAGAACGGGGTGCAGGGGTGTGTCAGGAGGACCACAGAGGACAATGTCGGGGAACCACAG
>NW_005262896.1:0-317 GCF_000412655.1 Myotis brandtii | reverse complement strand
AAAAAATATTTAAAGTGTATTAAAACCTCAGTGTATTTTCCTCTTCTTCCCCTTCCCATTCCTCCTGAACCATGCAATTCAAAAGCCCAGGAGGACTTTGCAGTGGCCCAGAGTGGGGTTTTGGGGCCTTACCATGGTGAGAAAGCATCCCTTGTTGGGGGAGAGGACAGAGGGAAACAGTCCAAGATGGCTTGGTGGGGCCTAAGTGTGGTGAGGAAGGCATTCACAAGAGATAATGTAAGATTGGCAGGCCAGCTCAGCATATGATTTCAAAGCATGAGTGGGACAGGAGGGCAACTGTGTGGGTATTAGAGCCA
>NW_005262895.1:0-317 GCF_000412655.1 Myotis brandtii | reverse complement strand
TTTTCCCCCCCCCCCCCCCCCCCCAGGGCCTGCTACTCACAAATTCGAATCAGGCATCTTGTCTGGTAAGCACTCCCATAGTGCCACATACTATTTTGGCAGCTCCTATTTTAAAACATATTAACGTCCCTCCCTTCTTGTTCTCCTGGGGGAGGGGGGGGGTCAGCGTTTTCCAATTCTTTGCAGTCTGCCCACTTCCCCGCCCCAAGGAGTCTGTCCTGTTAGCACCAGGGACCAGCACACCCCGCCCCTCCCAGATGCTCCAGACACCACGGGCGTTTCTCCCTCCTCTCTGCCCTGCCCTCCCAGCTTCCAGG
>NW_005262894.1:0-317 GCF_000412655.1 Myotis brandtii | reverse complement strand
TGGTCAATCTCACATTGTAGCTCACTACAATGTAATTTACTTTATGTCTCCACAAGCTAACATAAGCTGAAGATTAAATGAATGACTAAAGAGAATAAGGGCAAAGGTGGTGTATTAGTCTGCTAGGGCTGACATAACAAATAGCACAGATTGGGTGCTAAAACAAATTTACTTTCTCACAATTCTGAAGACAGAAAGTCCAAGATCAAGGTGCCAAAAGCATCGGTGTCTAATGAGGCTCTCTCGTTTGGGTTTATATGGCCTCCTTCCCAATGTGCTCTCACATGATTTCTTCTTTGTGTACATGGGAAAAGGGG
>NW_005262893.1:0-317 GCF_000412655.1 Myotis brandtii | reverse complement strand
GGTATACGGGGATGATGCTCTAACCAACTGAGCTACCCGGCCATGACTAAAGATTTGTAATTTCAAATCACTAGGTTTTGTGACAGCAATTGACAACTGGCATACATTTACATATACATAAATTTTAAAAACTTAATATGTACACAGAGACAAATATGCAGAGAAAGGTCTGGAAGGAGATATAACCAAGTGACTGTAATGGTTATCTCTGAGGAGTGGGATGGGGCCAGTGAAGGTGAAATTAGCTTCATCTGCTCTGTCTCTATTTTTGTTGCACAGGACTTTATAAATGCATTACTGGCATAATATAAAAAAAA
>NW_005262892.1:0-317 GCF_000412655.1 Myotis brandtii | reverse complement strand
GAATGATGCCTGATGTAGTGTAAGAAGTTATAATTATTATCAGCAAAATAAAATACTTATTTAAACTAACCATGATGAGTGTAATTAAAATGTTTCTAATGTAATAGATGATAATTGTACCTATTATATAGATGTCTATATGTGTACATAGATAACAAGTGAAACAATGTCTTGTTATTTGTAAACTGTATTACTCTCTTTTGTCAATCTACCCAAAATTTAAACTTTACATGTTATAAAAAATATGGGTTGAAAAGTTGTGTTGATTTGAACTGGCATGCCTTCATAATCAATGTTGTACTCCTTCAACACTGAGG